>NW_026732413.1:0-187500 GCF_028476545.2 Physella acuta
GGTGTAGATTGTGGGAAGGGTTAGGTGGGGTGTAGATTGTGTGGTTAGGTGGGGTGTAGATTGTGGGAAGGGTTAGGTAGGGTGTAAATTGTGGGGAGGGTTAGGTGGGGTGTAGATTGTGGGAAGGGTTAGGTGGGGTGTAGATTGTGGGAAGGGTTAGGTGGGGTGTAGATTGTGGAAAGGGTTAGGTGGGGTGTAGATTGTGGGAAGGGTTAGGTGGGGTGTAGATTGTGTGGTTAGGTGGGGTGTAGATTGTGATAAGGGTTAGGTGGGGTGTAGATTGTGGGAAGGGTTAGGTGGGGTGTAGATTGTGGAAAGGGTTAGGTGGGTGTAGATTGTGGGAAGGGTTAGGTGGGGTGTAGATTGTGGGACGGGTTAGGTGGGGTGTAGATTGTGGGAAGGGTTAGGTGGGGTGTAGATTGTGGGAAGGGTTAGGTGGGGTGTAGATTGTGGGAAGGGTTAGGTAGGGGTGTAAATTGTGGGGGGTAGGGGTGTAGTAGGTGAGGTGGTAGATTGTGGAAGGGTTAGGTGGGGTGTAGATTGTGGAAGGGTTAGGTGGGGTGTAGATTGTGGAAGGGTTAGGTGGGGTGTAGATTGTGGGAAGGGTTAGGTGGGGTGTAGATTGTAGGGTTAGGTGGGGTGTAGATTGTGGGTAGGTGGTGTGTGTGGAGGGTGTAGATTGTGGGAAGTGTTAGGTGGGGTGTAGATTGTGGAAGGGTTAGGTGGGGTGTAGATTGTGGGAAGGGGGTTAGGCGGGTGTAGATTGTGGAAGGGTTAGGGGGGTGTAGATTGTGGGAAGGTTAGGTGGGTGTAGATTGTGGGAAGGGTTAGGGTGAGGTGTAGATTGTGGGGAAGGGTTAGGTGGAGGTGAGGTGTAGATTGTGGGAAGGGTTAGGTGTGGTGTAGATTGTGGGAAGGGTTAGGTGGGGTGTAGATTGTGGGGTTAGGTGGGGTGTAGATTGTGGGAAGGGTTAGGTGGGGTGTAGATTGTGGGAAGGGTTAGGTGGGGTGTAGATTGTGGGGTTAGGTGGGGTGTAGATTGTGGGAAGGGTTAGGTGGGGTGTAGATTGTGGGAAGGGTTAGGTGGGGTGTAGATTGTGGGAAGTGTTAGGTGGGGTGTAGATTGTGGGGTTAGGTGGGGTGTAGATTGTGGGAAGGGTTAGGTGGGGTGTAGATTGTGGGAAGTGTTAGGTGGGGTGTAGATTGTGGGAAGGGTTAGGTGGGGTGTAGATTGTGGGAAGGGTTAGGTGGGGTGTAGATTGTGGGAAGGGTTAGGTGGGGTGTAGATTGTGGGAAGGGTTAGGTGGTGTGGAGTACTGTGAAAATAACCTACCCTCTCCCTGGGACACAAAACACAATCTATTTGGTGTTGACACAAACCTACGCGCTCTGTGAAATGAACCTACCATTTCTGTTTCAAATAGTGACACAAACCTAGCCATGTTGACAGCTCCCATGTCATGTGACAACACGAACCTACCCATGTCACACTGACAGCTCCCATGTCATATGACAACACGAACCAACCGATGTCACACTGACAGCTCCCATGTCATATGACAACATGAACCAACCGATGTCACACTGACAGCTCCCATGTCATATGCTAACACGAACCTACACCCCCCCTCCTCGCCCAAGTTTTAATCAAAGAAAAAAGCCAATGTAATCTCTTATCATGTCTTCTCTTACAACCCCAACTTACCTCAAGACAAATAAAACGATCATTATATAACCGACAACGTACACACAGAATACAAATCACAACTAACCAATATAATACAGTGTATAATGATCACATATAATACAGTGTAAATTATCACATATACGTGTACAATCATCACATATCATACAGTGTACAATTATCACATATAATACAGTGTACAATTATCATATATCATACAGTGTACAATTATCACATATATTACAGTGTACAATTAATTATAAATGTATTAAAGCGTACAACAATCACATACGAAACAGTAAATAACTATGACAAACATCGGACAACTGTCTAACATAATAAAGCGGACTGATATCACAGATAATAAAACGGAAAACTATGACATATAATTCAGAGGACAACTATGACATATAATTCAGAGGACAACTATGACATACAGAAGATAACTATGACATACAAATGACAACTATGACATATAGATGACAACTATGACATACAGAGGACAACTATGACATATAATTCAGAGAACAACTATGACATAATACTGAGGGAAACTATGGCATATAATACAGAGGACAACTATGGCATATAATTCAGACGACAACTGTGATATATAATACAGAGGACAAATATGGCATAATACAGAGGACAACTATGACATATAATACAGAGGACAATTATGACATATAACAATGTGGACAACTATGACATATAATACCGAGTACAACTATATAATAAAATAAACCGTATTACTATCAAATATAATACAGCAGGCAATTCTCTCACAGAATACAAAGATCAGCCATAACTTTGAATTGTGAAATTGTTTTGTCTGGGGTGGTTGGCCATGGTTGTGCACGGCAGGTTGAGCTAGGGGTGAGTAAAGACGGGTTGTTGGCGAGTATGCGTGGCTCGTTGTTACGCAACGTTGACCTACATCTACGTTGGAAATTTTTTTTTTCTTAACAAGTTTCGTGATCTAAGACCATGTGACTTTAAAAAAGAAATTCCAACTACGGAACAACTGTAACTGTTGTGCCTAGTAGGCCTACAATGATTCTGGATAACCTACACGAACGCAATTTTTAAACTGCAGTCATATTTTGTTTCAAATAATATTGATTGTTTTTTCTTTGTATTTTCTGACACATATGTGTACACATGAGCTCAGACTATTGATAATACTAAATAAACTATGTTCATTTTACAAGCTGTAACTCTAATCTAGTGTGTCTGGGTTTATTGCATATGTATAGATGTGTTCTTAAGCTAGTAATAAACATACCTAACTCAGATTAAGGTAAGTGTATTTCGCAATTTATTTGTTTAATCTTTCTCAGCCCCTCTGTTTCTTGCTCACCCCCTCCCCCCTGAACAGACCCGTGTTTGTTAAGCGGTACAGAGCAAACTACGCACGGACGTTGATTGCGCAATCATTAATCAATCATGAGCGAATATAAAAATCTAACCCTAAGGGCTAACTTCTACTTAAAGCGTGCTTGTATATCAAGAGAAAGCTAATCTATACATAGCTTTATAATTGGTCGATTGAGGGACGGCGTGGTCGAATGGTCGAGCTTACGACTGCTAGCCTGATAGTTTCGAGTTCGGATCCCAGACTAGTCAGTAGAACGCCCCTGGGTCAGGCGAGTTTAGATGACCACATAACCCCCCTGTATGACCGAGGTCAGTGACCACATAACCCCCCTGTATGACCGAGGTCACTGCTGACCACATAACCCCCCCCTGTATGACAGAGGTCACTGCTGACCACATAACCCCCCTGTATGACCGAGGTCACTGCTGACCACATAACCCCCCTGTATGACCGAGGTCAGTGACCACATAACCCCCCTGTATGACCGAGGTCACTGCTGACCACATAACCCCCCCTGTATGACAGAGGTCACTGCTGACCACATAACCCCCCTGTATGACAGAGGTCACTGCTGACCACATAACCCCCTGTATGACAGAGGTCACTGCTGACCACATAACCCCCCTGTATGACCGAGGTCACTGCTGACCACATAACCCCCCCCCTGTATGACAGAGGTCACTGCTGACCACATAACCCCCCTGTATGACAGAGGTCACTGCTGACCACATAGCCCCCCTGTATGACAGAGGTCACTGCTGACCACATAACCCCCCTGTATGACCGAGGTCACTGACCACATAACCCCCCCCCCCCTATATGACCGAGGTCACTGCTGACCACATAACCCCCCCCTGTATGACAGAGGTCACTGCTGACCACATAACCCCCCTGTATGACCGAGGTCACTGCTGACCACATAACCCCCCTGTATGACCGAGGTCAGTGACCACATAACCCCCCTGTATGACCGAGGTCACTGCTGACCACATAACCCCCCCCCCCCCTGTATGACAGAGGTCACTGCTGACCACATAACCCCCCTGTATGACAGAGGTCACTGCTGACCACATAACCCCCCTGTATGACAGAGGTCACTGCTGACCACATAACCCCCCTGTATGACCGAGGTCACTGCTGACCACATAACCCCCCTGTATGACAGAGGTCACTGCTGACCACATAACCCCCCTGTATGACCGAGGTCACTGCTGACCACATAACCCCCCCCCCCTGTATGACAGAGGTCACTGCTGACCACATAACCCCCCTGTATGACAGAGGTCACTGCTGACCACATAACCCCCCTGTATGACAGAGGTCACTGCTGACCACATAACCCCCCTGTATGACAGAGGTCACTGCTGACCACATAACCCCCCTGTATGACCGAGGTCACTGACCACATAACCCCCCCCCTATATGACCGAGGTCACTGCTGACCACATAACCCCCCCCCCCTGTATGACAGAGGTCACTGCTGACCACATAACCCCCCTGTATGACCGAGGTCACTGCTGACCACATAACCCCCCTGTATGACCGAGGTCAGTGACCACATAACCCCCCTGTATGACCGAGGTCACTGCTGACCACATAACCCCCCCCCCCCTGTATGACAGAGGTCACTGCTGACCACATAACCACCCTGTATGACAGAGGTCACTGCTGACCACATAACCCCCCTGTATGACAGAGGTCACTGCTGACCACATAACCCCCCTGTATGACCGAGGTCACTGCTGACCACATAACCCCCCCCCCCTGTATGACAGAGGTCACTGCTGACCACATAACCCCCCTGTATGACAGAGGTCACTGCTGACCACATAACCCCCCTGTATGACAGAGGTCACTGCTGACCACATAACCCCCCTGTATGACCGAGGTCACTGCTGACCACATAACCCCCCCCCCTGTATGACCGAGGTCACTGCTGACCACATAACCCCCCTGTATGACAGAGGTCACTGCTGACCACATAACCCCCCTGTATGACAGAGGTCACTGACCACATAACCCCCTAGGGATGGGATCAAAGGGCTAGGGATAGGATCAAAGGGCTAGGGATAGGATCATAGGGCTAGGGATAAAGGGCTAGGGATAGGATCAAAGGGCTAGGGATGGGATCAAAGGGCTAGGGATAGGATCAAAGGGCTAGAGATAGGATCAAAGGGCTAGGGATAGGATCAAAGGGCTAGGGATAGGATCAAAGGGCTAGAGCTAGGATCAAAGGGCTAGGGATAGGATCAAAGGGCTAGGGATAGAATCAAAGGTATGGATAGGATCAAAGGGCTAGAGATGGGATCAAAGCTTAAACCATGTTTACTATTATTATTAGGATTTGGATAGTGCTAGGGTGAGTCTAGTTTAAGGTTTGTCTAACGACACAGAGATACATATTCGATACAGTTCATCACATCATTCTGTTTATTCTACAAATGACGTAGATAACCTAGCATTAACCCTACGATTAAACTACACGATTGTGCGAATATGGTTAATCAAAGGCATAATCCAATAGGTGAGAGGGGAGATGATCACCTTGCTGAAAACTTGTTTTCTGGCTAGTTTAAAAAATCAACATAATTGAAGCTGAAAATAACAGTACAATATGGATCTAGAATAGTAATATATTCTTGACTTTCGTGAATTTCAATTTGCATTTACTACATCTATACACTACTTATAGACCTACCTATCCGCCATACTACCTAAACGTTTCTTGTAATATCACTTTTGTTACCCAAACTGAAATCAGGAGCGCTAATGTTTGAGTGCTAAGCTCTTAGGGTAAACATTTTTCTTCAGCGCCAGTTGAAAACAAAGTTTTAGCGCAACTCACTTTTTTGTAGAGTAATTCAATTTAAAGAATCAAAAAACAAATACAGTGTGCACTCGTCTGGTAATTCCCGATAGATGGCACTGTTGAACGTCAGCATCCACTGGACGAGTTTGTTTACGTTATTACGTGGCAACAAGGAAAAAAATGCCTTTAAAAAATATATAGTTACTGAATCGAATCCAGATCTATATAAATATAAAAAAAAAAAAACGTCAAATATCTAGAAAGACATACATAACCGCTTTTATAAACACTTTTTTCTCAACAAAACTGCGAAAAAAATGCTCATAAATCAAAAATCTAGATCTGTCTCCCATTATGCCGTCATTATGAGTTTTTTTGGTCTTTACAAGAACATTAACTTTAACTAGTGCGCACTATAATCTAGATCTAGATCACGCTACGGGTAACGGATAAAACCCCGTACATCTGCTGTCTACCCATCATACACAAGCTGGTGAATCTAAATAGATCTCGATGCCGATCTTGATTGTTCGAGATTTTACGTTATTACAAAGTTAGAATGAGTTCACTGTTCAACTTATTTTATTATGAAATTCAGAAAAACTGAAAAGTCATTTCATTAAGTTCAATAATCTAGATCCATATCTAAATACTAAATCGTTCTATTAAAAAAAAGTAAAGCAGCCAGTATGAAAATTTTTTTTACCCTTCCTTTTTGGCGCGGCTGTTTTGTTCATGACTGGGAATGAATCTTCCTTCGTTGAGCAAGTATCTACAGCAAATCAAGATGGTCTTTTCCACATTTCTTTCTCTTGCTGTGGCGAGAAACGTGTCGCCAGGGGGACGGGAAAAATCAGAGGTCGCGCGAATACGTGCGCACTGTCTTGCACTGAATTGACGGGAATTTCCGAACCAGACGAATTAAGCTGGTGTGATTAAAGTCAAACTATGAAACCTGCATCGTTGTTCAGATAAGCAAAGCATTTGAGCAACGTCTATAGATTATTTTTCGAAATTTGGATGTACTAGAATGAAAGATGCTGCAATAATAGATCATTATTAGCAGAAAATTCAAAGACAAGCAAATTTAATAGTTAACGAATATTTACATAATTGTGTAAGAATCTTGCTTAAAATGTTATTGTTTTAGTGTCTGTCTGATAGTCCATTATGGTCATATTTTATAAATAGTATTCAGACTTATGCGTACAAAAAAACAACAACATAAAGTGGTCTTACACTATAATTTATTATCTACATGGCTGTCTATAGACGTCTTTCCACCCCATTTATACACGTGCGTGTAATATGAGCCACTCTATTCCTCTCAGGGTATGTAAATATCCTGAAGTAAAGATTAACAGAGAAGAATTTTAATGATGTCATCATTTATCTTGGAACTGGATGACGTCATTCGGCGCTATGCCTGGCAGGTTCTTCTAAAGTAAGTAGACATCTTTTTTTTTTCATCAGAGAATTAACCTTAGGTATTTGTAGTGTTTCTTTAGCAGTGTTTCTTCCAGACTTTTTTCTCCGGGGGGGGGGGGGCACTTGAAATCTTCGGGGGGGGGGGGGGCGGTAAACTTTCTTCGGGGGGCGGACACTGTTAAAAGTATATATTTTCTATATAAATTATATAAATTTCATTTCGTTCAGGGGGGCGGTAAAAATTTTTCGGGCCCCGAAGAGATGCCTGGAAGAAACTCTGTTCTTTATATGTATTTTGTTCCTGGGGCAATCGATGCATTATAAGTGGTTGTGTTAGGAGGTGGGAATTGTTAAGTTTCAAACTAAAACGTAATTTACTGCTGTAATGTACAAACTAAAACGTAATTTACTGCTGTAATGTACAAACTAAAACGTAATTTACTGCTGTAATGTACAAACTAAAACGTAATTTACTGCTGTAATGTACAAACTAAAACGTAATTTACTGCTGTAATGTACAAACTAAGACGTAATTTACTGCTGTAATGTACAAAGTAAAACTAAATTTATTGTAAATACTAAGAAGTAACAGAAAAAACTGGCAAACTCTACCCCATCTGCCATATGAATCGCAAGGTCTGAAAGGGTAACTTTATTTAGTGTAAAAACGAATATATTATTATTAAATTTACTGCTTGACAGAAAAGAAAAAAAAACGTATTTCACTGCTGAACTGTAAAAACTAAAACTTAATTTATTGCTTGCCTATAAAAACTAAAATGTAATTTACGTTTTGACTGTAAAAACTAAAACTTGATTTACTGCTGGACTGTGAAAACTAAAACTTAATTTACAGCTCGATTGTAAAAACTAAAACTTGACTTACTGCTAGAATGTAAAAATTGAAAATTGACTTACTGCTGGACTGTAAAAACAAACTAAAACTTTATTTACTGCTGGACTGTAAAAACTAATACTTGATTTACTGCTGGACTGTAAAAACTAAAACTTAATTCACCACCAGACGATCAAACTTTCTCCGTCGAGCCTTCCTTGACGCAGACGACTACACCTGTAAGGTGGACTGGACGGCGCTAACCATTGAGCACAAGATTGCCAAGTTTTCTCCCAAGGTGAAGGACGGAACTGTGATCGAAACAAACTGGGGAGAGGTGCAAGCGGGTAACGTTGTTTTTTTTTCTCAACCTGTAGAGTTATAGGATTTAAGTGTAGGATTTAAGTGTAGGATTTTAGTGGCTTATCCACATTATTCCTCCCCCACCCTACCTTGGCTATTGGGGAATATCAATTTAGCTAACCGAAATGGCCTCCTAGAGGGGATAGATGGGTGTTGGGGTGTTGGTTGTTTTCGTGACGACGTGTAAGGATGTGGGGTAATCGGGCCTGATATTCGACCAAAAGTGCGTCAGGTCATTGATGAACGACCTCTATGACGTAGTGTACTTTCTGATTTTAATAGATGTAGATTGTCTAAACACATTTTTCTCTCACTCCAGGCACACAATGGGTGACACTTTGGTCATGTGACTTCGACAACAAAGCCGACAGTAAACAAAGTCACGCTTTTAGAGGATCACGTGATACGACTACATGGGTCGACGTGGACCTAGAACAATGTTACACGGTCAACAAAGAGGTAGAAGACAGCAGTTGAAAATAAAACTGTGTTCATCTGTACGGTAGTCTATGACAGTTTTAAATTATTACCTCGGTTTTCATCGGTTTGGGATTTCGTCTATCGTTTTAGACGAGGTTACACAACGAATACGGAGTGTCCCCTTACAAAAACCTGCAGGATTTTTTTTTGTATTCCTAATCATTATAGAATTAATCTGCGTTTGATAATGAAAGAAGACTGTTTCGTTTGATAATGAAAGAAGACTGTCTCGTTTGATACTGAAAGAAGACTGTTTCAAATACATATGTACCTGTGCGTGTACATGCAAGTGTATAGTATGTGAATGTGAATTTCGTTATAAATGCTAATATAATGCAACGATAAAAGAGTCGTGTATAACCGGCAACTATATAAGAGTCGTGTATAACCTACAGGTGTGTGTCCAGGTCAACCTCCCTCAAAATTTCAGCAAATTTCGAGCTGGCCGAGACAATAGCCTCAGTCTAAACAAGGTCAAAGGTCAGGTGTTTAAAGAGATTCTCACCTGGGAGGTCAACTCGCAGGTAGGGTTCAACGGTCGTCAGCTTTAGATCTTCTTTTCATTCTTTTCTGCATTTCCACTTTCAAGGAAGAAAGAGAAGGGGGGGGGGAGTCAAAGGTGGTTGAGTAATAGAGCGCTCGACTGCTAGCCCGAAGGTCCAGAGTTCGTATCTCGGCCCAGATGAATCGCTAAGCCAGAATGGGAAAACTTACTTTTACATGGAGGTTGAAACTTTCAAATATCATGCTGTGTTAGCTTAGCTGACTGCAGATTTCATCCTATGGTTGATATATGAACTTTCTTTGAAATGATCTTCTTCCACTAACTGGTTCTTGAGTTCAACAAGAGAATATATGCGGGGGTGACTGGCTTTTGGCATACCGAGAAAATGTATTTCAGTGCAGTGCCTATATTACTTAGCAATCTTACGACATTTTAAATTTAACATGGCGACTATTTTAACCAAGCTGTTTTTTTGTTTGAATCAGGTAGAAGTTCTGCCCTCCTGGCGCGCCCATGCTCAGCTGTTAGCAAGACAAGAGTGCTCGGTCGTGGAGTTTGAGATTCGAACCACTTTGTTTAACCCTAAAGGTCAAATCCAACTTTCTAGTTCTGAAAAAAAAGTAGACAAAATTAGACTTTCTAACAAAGAAAATATGCTTCTTCTTATTTTTTTTTCTACAGTATCTAAAAACAAAAAAATTTATATTTCCAAATGTTTTGAAAAGACTAATTTTTATTAGCAGACCCTATATGTTAATTATCTTACTTCTAGTTCTAGTGCATTTATTTAATATTATTTTTTGAATTTTTTTTTTAAACAGGGGTTGTCCCGGTCAACTTTTATAGAAAGGGAGAGAAGCAAGTAGCCCATGTTGTGAACATTGAAAACATAAATGACGCATTTCAAATGGTGGAAGAGGGCGGAGTTCTTCAGCCAGAAGAAAAAGTGAGTTGTCTCTCTTTGACTATAACGGTACACTAGCATAGGGACCGGTTTTCAATGGAATGTGTTTTTGTTTTTTTAAAATATTCTTTTCGTTTAAAAATTTGCCGCATTGATCAAATCGACATAGTGGTAATTTGTGCACACACACACACACCACACACACACACACATGCGCACGCACTCGCACACTCCTACATTAAAAAACACAACTGACGGTTTTTTTGTGTGTCTTTCTCCAGACATGCGTGGAGGTAATGGTGGAGAAGTGGCTGGACAAAGATGGCGAAGAACACACGGCCTCCCACCCCCAGATCATCACCCGGGGCACCTGTGTCTGTCTCAGCTGGTCTGACCAGAAAGTGGACATCAAGACCAGTCCATTGTCAATGGACGAGTCCACTTGTGACGGAGACCGCAACATGAATAAGACGCCCGTCAATAACTTAAGCGAGAAACAGTTCACCGTCAAATCTTATTAGTTTGTTTTCTATGTCCTTGTTGGTTAGCAGATCTAGTTTACCTTCCACATAATCCACTAGTATCCACTTCAGGGATTATCTGCTAAATGCCTTTACACTTTATATCATAAAACTAACCCAAACCTTAATAAAAACCTTACGATTTGTCTCAGATCTGAAACTAGCACTTTATGACGGGCTGAACAATAAGTGGGCACGGCTAATCAAGAAACATTTATCTTTTTTTATAATTCACTCTCTAAGCGGGATATTTATTTTAATTTAAAATGTTTTTAAAAAAAAGTTTGTATTATTTACACCAAAAGTTAATAAAAGATTATTCACAAACAAGATTGTCTGAATGATGTACTTTATAAAATATATTTTTTCAATTGAATATACTCATCTTGTATGAAATCCTCAATTATTTTTTTTTAAATAAAATGTTTCAATTCAAAGCAGTTCATTTTAAACTGTCAATATATTAAACTCTAATCCGTAAGAGAAATAATTCAAGATAAAGTGTTTTCAAGATAAAGAAGATAGCTAATTAAAGAATTATAAAACGATAAAAATAAATATTGCTTGTGTTTACATTTCACTAACGTCTAATATAAACCTAGGACAGCTATTCGTGAAAAAAGTTATAATTTATGTATGTCAGTGGCTTACACATTTCTTTTCTTCACAAGAAAAAAAAATTGTTTGAAGATTTACTTACTTTACCGGCTGATTTCTAAATAAACGACCCTAATTTGGCGTGGCTTTACTGTAAATTATAACATTGTAGGGTATGATGTGGAGACGTTGATTGCTGATGTCCTGTTACTTGTTGGGTATTAAGGTGGAGATGCTGATTGCTGAGTCTGTAGAACATCCTTGAGTCCGTAGGACGTCATTGAGACTGTCTGATGTCCTAGAGTCTGTATGACGTCCTTGAGTCCGTAGGACGTCATTGAGTCTGTAGGACGTCCTTGAGTCCGTAGGATGTCGTTGAGTCTATTGTCTGTAGGACCTACTCGAGCCTGTAGTATGTTATTGAGTCCACCTGACGTTAGGGAAACTAAGTCGGCTAGGCAAAGTTCTAAGCACATCATTTCCTGTTTACCGAAGTCATTAAAAAGATGAAGGCCCTACTCTACTTCATCTACCCAATGTGTCTTGTGGATGTCTGGAAAATATGATGATGATAACATAGGAACAAGGTTGCAGTATTCCTTATTTAGTTGTGTAAGTAACTTGTTAATTTTTGTAAGCACACTTCGTCATTGTTGTTTCTGGAATTCCCGTAAAGACGGTGCAAAGTTTCCGTAAAGACGGTGCAAGATCGTGCAAGATCGTGCGCCTATTTGCATGTCGGCTCATCTTTTCATGTCTAGTTGACACGGCGAATAAAACTTTCAGTTATGAGTCAAGAAACGGAAACGGATGAAAAGAAAAGTAAGGGTTATGTTAATTCTATTTTGTTTACTTTTCTAATAGTTTAATGTTAGATCTAGTAGTTAATCACTCTTTTTGGGTACGTAATTTCAGCCCAAGCTAACAAAGTGGGGGAGAGATAGATCTAGATCTAGATCTAGATCTAGATCTAACTAATGAAAATGGCTTGTTTACTACTTAAATAGATCTATAATTAGTAAATGTTCAAATTTGTATAGAATATTATAGGATAAATCAATAAAAATGTCCTAAAATTAGCAATTAACAAGGTTGTTCGAGATACCGAATCGGCTATTAAAAACAGCAACCATCTTAAGTTTCCCTTAAATTCCAACTTAATTATTATTAATGTGGTTGTCTTGTTTTGTGTACAAAACATTTTTATACTGCCAGTTTTAAAAAAATAGAATTGTCTAGCGATATACGTCATTAATTCTATAATTATGGAAGATGGAAGTTTTATTTAACTAAGGAAGTCCCGTTTTCGTGGATCTGCTATTTATTTTAAAAAATATAACAATAGGGCTAGAGTTTATTTTACTGATTGTTTGCTATTTACAATGTATGTTTCAAGTGGTTTTGTGTTCTTAGTGATTCAATCGTCAATGACGTCACATCTTTTTTTTTTACCTCTCTTCACCTTAAACTTCATACGCCGAGGTCACAGAAACAAGTGAACTCTACTTCACTTGCCCCATAGACCGTCAGGTTTGAAAGGGAAACTTAACTTTTCACCTTAAACACACCCCAAGCATACCGTCTCATATTTATTACCCATGTCATTCCCGGTAAAACATCGTCTCAAAAATCATTCACTCCACCACAAGAAGGGAGTCACCTAGTTACTTAGGAGGGTGAGGAAGTCAGTTACTTGGGAGGGTGAGGGATTCAGTTACTTGGGAGGGTGAGGGAGTCTTTTACTTGGGAAAGTGAGGGAGTCACCTAGTTACTTGGGAGGGTGAAGGAGTCATCTAGTTACTTGGGAGGGTGAGGGAGTCAGTTACTTGGGAGGGTGAGGGAGTCAGTTACTTGGGAGGATGAGGGAGTCAGTTACTTGGGAGGATGAGGGAGTCAGTTACTTGGGAGGGTGAGGGAGTCAGTTACTTGGGAGGGTGAGAGAGCCAGTTACTTGGGAGGGTGAGGGAGTCAGTTACTTGAAAGGGTGAGGGAGTCATTTACTTGGGAAGGTGAGGGAGTCATTTACTTGGGAGGGTGAGGGAGTCAGTTACTTGGGAGGGTGAGGGAGTCAACTAGTTACTTGGGAGGGTGAGGGAGTCAACTAGTTACTTGGGAGGGTGAGGGAGTCAGTTACTTTGGAGGGTGAGGGAGTCAACTAGTTACTTGGGAGGGTGAGGGAGTCAGTTACTTGGGAGGATGAGGGAGTCAGTTACTTGGGGGGGTGAGGGAGTCAGTTACTTGGGAGGGTGAGGGAGTCAGTTACTTTGGAGGGTGAGGGAGTCAGTTACTTTGGAGGGTGAGGGAGTCAGTTAGTTACTTGGGAGAGGGAGTCAGTTACTTGGGAGGGTGAGGGTGTCACCTAGTCCGCCGTTTCTACTCCTTTACACCATGAACTTAACACCTCTGTCCATCACATCTACTCCTCCACACCCCCTCACCCCAACACTAGAACACATCTTGTCCCCCGCAACATTCAAGTTAAACCATGTCATTTCTACACTGTCAAACAGAAGAACCGTCAAGAACTTGCAGATGGTTCTCAGATATCTTTGCCGTCCTAGAGAAGCCATGTACTGCTATCTCCATCTTCTTTCTAGGGCCCCTTTTTATTGGTTTGGCTACGGGGCAGGTTTGTTTGTGCGAATTGTGTTTAAATTATCTTGGGGTGAGTACATGTGAACTTGATAGATTTTTTATAATTGACTTAAATTATAAATATATATATATATATATATATATATATATATATATATATATATATATATATATATATATATATATATATATATATATATATATATATATATATATAAAATACTAAATAACTGTTTTAGGAAAATAGCCTCTTACGAAAGTGATGTCATGGTGATGGCGGTGGTGGTGGGGAGGGCGTTAGATGGCCGTGTTTTTTTCAGACCACTCTCCAAGAGATGGGTATTGCGTCCCCCCCCCCCACCCCCTTTCCACCTACTCCTGATAAGTCCACCCCGTCCAGAACAAAAAATATAAATTAATACAGGAAATACCTCATTTAACCAGTCTCCGCCCAGCCCCCGCCCCTCGTCAGTTTTAAGCGCCACACACAACTATCCGCCCACCTCCACTCTCTCGAAAAATAAACATCTGAAAGAAACCCCGTTGACAGCTTCATTTTAAAAAAAAGCATTGTGGGAAGGTCAGATGTTTTATGCCTCAACAAGCATAAATGATAAAATACAGCCCAATTATTGCTCATTAGCATCTAATTTGATATACATATACATTATGTCTACATTTAAGCTAGTTGTGAGGGATTTAGTCTTAAGTTGAAGTATCGAATTCGGCATCGTTTTAAAAGAATAGAGTTTCGTATAAAAATCTGATTAGTGTGACGAAGTGAGCAAAACAATTTCTCTCTGCAGGTCAAATTGGAACACTATGTGTTCGCATTTATGTGGCTGTTTATCTTCTTCTTGTTTATTTGGATGGACTTAGTCGTGGTGGCCAGGGTCAAGCGTCGTTTTGTTTCGTCAGCAAACAGGTATTTGGATAAGTAGAGTTCTGCTTATAATGGTCAGTGGGTAGGTCAGTGGGAAGGTCAGTGGGGAGGTCAGTGGGAAGGTCAGTGGGGAGGTCAAAGGGAAGGTCAGTGGAGAGGTCAGTTGGGAGGTGAGAGGGGAAGTGAGTGGGGGGCTCAGTGGGGAGGTGAGTGGGGAGGTGAGTGGGGAGGTGAGTGGGGAGGTGAGTGGGGAGGTGAGTGGGGAGGTGAGTGGGGAGGTCAATGGGGAGGTGAGTGGGGAGGTGAGTGGGGAGGTCAGTGGGGAGGTCAGTGGGGAGGTCAGTGGGGAGGTCAGTGGGGAGGTCAGTGGGGAGGTCAGTGGGGAGGTCAGTGGGGAGGTCAGTGGGGAGGTCAGTGGGGAGGTCAGTGGGGAGGTCAGTGGGTTGGTGTAGGAAGGTCAGCGGGGAGGTCAATGTGGGGATCAGTGGGGAAGTCAGTTGGGAGGTTAGATGGTCAGTAAGGAGGTCAGTGAGAGGTCAGTGGGGTGTTCAGTGAGGAGGTCAGTGAGAGGTCAGTTGGGAGGTCAGTGAGGAGGTGTGGGAAGGTCAGTTGGGAGGTGAGTGGGGAGGTGAGTGGGAAGGTGAGTGGGAAGGTGAGTGGGGAGGTGAATGGGGAGGTCAGTGGGGAGGTCAGTGGGGGAGGTCAGTGGGAAAGTCAGTGAGGAGGTGAGTGGGGAGGTCAGTTGGGAGGTCAGTGGGGAGATCATTGGGGAGGTCATTGGGGAGGTCATTGGGGAGGTCAGTGGAGAGGTCAGTTGGGAGGTGAGTGGGGAGGTCAGTGAGGAGGTCAGTGGGTTGGTGTGGGAAGGTCAGTTGGGAGGTCAGTGGGGAGGTCAGTGGGTTGGTGTGGGAAGGTCAGTTGGGAGGTCAGTGGGGAGGTCAGTGAGGAGTTCAGTGAGAGGTGAGTGGGGAGGTCAGTTGGGAGGTCAGTGGGAGGTCAGTGGGGAGGTCAGTGGGGAGATCAGTTGGGAGGTCAGTGAGAGGTCAGTGGGGAGGTCAGTGGGGAGGTGAGCGGGGAGGTCAGTTGGGAGATCAGTTGGGAGGTCAGTGGGGAGGTTAGTGTATTTGTCAGCATATTATCCGTTGTAGTTTTTTTTCTGTCGGGAGGTCAATAGGTTGGTCAGTCGATCGGTCAATGGGTTGGTTAGTTTGTTATTCAGTTGGTTGCTCTTTGTAAATTTCAATATATTCGTAAATTGCTTGTCTTAATTAATCCACGGATAACGCAAATAAATCATGTCAGAAAAAAAGCCGAAACCCAGGAGTTTGAGTTCGAACTACACGAGGAAGGGACAAACGCTGAACCCGCCGGGAAAAACACACAAGGTGAGGAAAAACGCCTGAAATTTTTTTTTTTGTAGACATCTGAAATTCGTGTCGAGAGGTTGATTTTATTCAAGATTTGTTAGAATAAACTTTTTTCGGTTGTCTAAACCCCACAGTTTGTTTACGATGTGATCGTTTGGTAAGAGCACATGACTGCTAACCCGAAAGACTAGTTCGAATCCCAGAGTCAAACCATTTCTGATTGGTACCTACCTCACGTTAACGAAATTAAATGCGGCCTGACACAGTACTGTCCACAATATTTCTACAGAAACAGGTGAACTCTACTTGCTCCATGGACCTTCAGTTTCGACGGAGAACTTTACTTTTTGCCTTATGCCCGATAGTTTGGTGGTTAATAGAGTTTTTGGTTAACTATGCCTATACAAGTATAATAGAAATGGGGCAGTTAGGGTTAAGATTGGGGCCTTGATTATGGCTGGTCAAGGTTTTGTATCGATACTAACATAATCGCACGGGTATCGCCAGTTAGAATACCGATTCCCTCAGCCCCAGCTGCGCATGAACTGTATGGGCCAAAACTTCCGGTAAGATACTACACAATATGGGTCACATGCTACACAATATGGGTCACATACTACACAATATGGGTCACATACTACACAATATGGGTCACATACTACACAATATGGGTCACATACTACACAATATAGGTCACATACTACACAATATGGGTCACATACTACACAATATAGGTCACATACTACACAATATGGGTCACATACTACACAATATGGGTCAAATACTACACAATTTGGGTCACATACTACACAATATGGGTCACATACTACACAATATGGGTCACATACTACACAATATAGGTCACATACTACACAATATGGGTCACATACTACACAATATGGGTCACATACTACACAATATGGGTCACATACTACACAATATGGGTCACATACTACACAATATGGGTCACATACTACATAATATGGGTCACATACTACACAATATGGGTCACATACTACATAATATGGGTCACATACTACACAATATGGGTCACATACTACACAATATGGGTCACATACTACACAACATGGGTCACATACTACATAATATGGGTCACATACTACACAGTATGGGTCACATACTACACAGTATGGGTCAGGTACTTGACTCACATTATGTAAACTAAGGCTTTGAACCAGATGAACTCTACTTCATCTTGGCACCATATAGTTGATTTGCGAGCGTTGGTTCGTGATAGAAACCAATTCTAGGATGGCATGGGTTGACGTCATTTCACATTTGGGAAGCGTATGATTGATAGAAACCAAGGCTAGGATAGCATGGGTTGACGTCATTTCACATTTGGGAAGCGTATGATTGATAGAAACCAAGGCTAGGATAGCATGGGTTGACGTCATTTCACATTTGGGAAGCGTATGATTGATAGAAACCAATGCTAGGATGGCGTGGGTTGACGTCATTTCACATTTGGGAAGCGTAAGATTCACCTTGTCACAGGTGAGTACTTAGGCCTGAGACAGGAAACTTTTTGAAGGATTGTTGATGACGTTATTCTATGTCTAGATAACTGACCATCACATCTACTCCTCCACACCCCATCACCCCCAACACTCGAACACATCTTGTCCCCCGCAACATTCAAGTTAAACCATGTCATTTCTAGACTGTCAAACAGATGAATCGTCAAGAACTTACAGATGGTTCTCAGATATCTTTGCCGTTCTGGAGAAGCCGTGTACTGCTATTCCTTTGTTCTTCATGGGGCCTCCTTTCATTTTGTTGGCCATGACACAAATCATGGCTACAATTTTACTTTTAATAGATTTGTTTAAGGTAAGTAAAACTTTCAAAAGTTAAACATTTATTTTGTTATATCGATCATATATTATGTAACTGTTTGTGACGATAGAATACAGAGACAGGATGATAGCTCGTAATTAAAAGATATAATCATTACAGGTTCTATCTCATCAACAGATTTGAGTCAGATCCTTTAGTCTACTCAGCAGACAAAAATTATTAAATACATTTCAATTATTGCCGATTTACAGCTTAGCATAAATTTTGTGCATGCACCATGCAGCTTTGCGATTAATAGTTTCTCATTTTCAATGAATAAATCCTAACCTGCTTTTATTCATAATAAAAAAAATTCGGTGAGGTGAAAGTGCTATTTTTGTGTGGTTCGAGTAAGGTAACATTTCGGTTGTATTTTTTACAGTTAGAACTAACAATGCGCTGGGTGTTACTTATCTTCCTGCTGCCTTTCTTCTGGTTCTATCTTTGGATAGACTTGGTCATAGTGAGGAAGGTCAAGCAATGTGTCGTCTGGTCTGTGAACAAGTGGCACAGGTATTAGGGTGAAGAGAGGCGTGCTTCAGAGGCGTAGCGAGGGGGGGGGGGGCGGGGGGGGGGTGCGGTTCGCACCGGATGACACCATTTAGGGGGGTGACACCAAGGCAAAAAATAGCAAAAATTTGAGTGGGGGGGGGTGCAAATTGGAAGTTTGTTTGAGGGGGGGTGCAAATCGAAAGTTTAAGGGGGGGGGTGCAAATCGAAAATTCGAAAGTTTGTTCCCGGGAAGGGTCGCTACGCCTCTGTGGGGGGGGGGGAATGACACCATTAAGTGCCGCACCGGGTGACACCCGACCTCGCTACGCCACTGGCGTGATTATAAGGGTCAAATGCTTGTGGAGAGCGTGTTTCCATATTTCTGTATGTAATGGTTAGTAGGGAGATTAGAGGGTTTGTCAGTAGATTTATCAGTGGTTGGTTAGTGGGTTGGTCAGTGGGTTGGTCAGTGGGTTGGTTAGTGGGTTGGTCAGTGGGTTGGTAGATGGGCTGGTCATTAAATTTGTCAGTGTGTTTTTCAATGGGTTGTTCAGTAATTTGGTTTGGTCAGTGAATTTCTCAGCGGGTTGTTAAGAAGGTCAGTCAGTGGGTTGGCCAGTGGATTGTCAGTGGATTTGTCAATTATTGATCAGTGGATTAGTCCCTGAATTTTTCATTTGATCGGTCGGTGGTTTGTAATTCAGTTGTCTGGTATTTAAAAAAAAATTAATTAATTAGTTAAACGTCTATCTTTTATTAAACGATAATGGATAACACAAATAAATGTTGTCAGAAAAAACGCCAAAACCCAGGAGTTCGAGTTCGAACTACACGAGGAAGAGACAAACGCTGAACCCGCCGGGAAAAACACACAAGAGACAAACGCTGAACCCGCCGGGAAAAACACACAAGAGACAAACGCTGAACCCGCCGGGAAAAACACACAAGAGGCAAACGCTGAACCCGCCGGGAAAAACACACAAGAGGCAAACGCTGAACCCGCCGGGAAAAACACACAAGAGACAAACGCTGAACCCACCGGGAAAAACACACAAGAGACAAACGCTGAACCCGCCGGGAAAAACACACAAGAGGCAAACGCTGAACCCGCCGGGAAAAACACACAAGAGGCAAGTCCTGAATACGCCAGAACAACGATGCAAGGTAAGGGAAATAACCAAGAAAAACACAGTTCCTTTTCTACTCGTCCGAAATAAAAAACAAAACAAAAAGACTTTTGTATCAATACCTAAACCGAATATAACCATAACCATACTTCCACACGTAAATATAAAAGTAAAGTTTCCCTTTCAAACCTGACGGTCTATGGGGCAGGTGAAGTAGAGTTCACTTGTTTCTGTGACCTCGGCATATGAAGAGATAGTGTGGTCAGCACTATGCCCAGGCGCCTTTACTCTCCCTAACGTGAGTTAGGTACCCATCAGAGTTGGGTGGACTCAGGGACGGTCTACTGACTTGAACCCGGATTCGAGTTCGAGACTTACGGGTTAGCAGTCCAGCTCTCTACCGCTAAACCACTCCGTCCCAACACGTAAATATAACATTAGATATTGTTCACAATTCTAATATTCCGTATAGATGAACAAAGTTGCAGCATTTTTGTGTGTGCAAGTAACGTGAACGATATCTCCCACATATGATTGATAATTTGGTACGGGAATTCCCGTAAAGTCAGTGCAAAACAGTGTGTCTTTAAGCGTGCGTCCATCTTTTGGTTTCTTAGAAACTTCTAGTCGACAGGGTCTTAGTGAATTTCATTTTAATTTTCAGTATGAGTGAAAGAATGGCAATTTGTAAAAAGAAAAGTAAGAGACATGTTAATTGTTAATCTTTCCTGTTTTCTTTGTTAGAGAGAGGTTTAAACGTTATGATAGGCTAGGTATTGTCCAATGATGTAATGTAGTACATATCATAAAAAGATTCAGCTATTTTCCAGGTGGTTAAACTCTATAGTCTTGTGGTTAAGCTAATGTTCAGCTAGTTATTAGTTAATTGTCTACATGAGTATAATAGACAGTTAGGGTGTTGATAGTTAACTATATCTACATAAGTATAATTATAATAGGCAGTTAGGGTGTTGATAGTTAACCATATCTACATAAGTATAATAGACAGTTAGGGTGTTGATAGTTAACCATATCTACATAAGTATAATATAAGTGTGCACAGTTAGGTTTCTGAATGGGGCCTTAAATATGCTTGCTAAAGGTTTGTATAGAAACTCTCATACTACACAATATGAGTCACGTGTTATACAATAAATATATAATACCGGATATACATTAGACGATAAATAATAATAATAATAATATATATAATAGGCTTTTGTCATATTATAATAAAGACAAATAGCAGATAACGTTTGACCACTCCCCCCTCACCCACTCCCCCCTCACCCACTACCACCTCACCCACTCTCCCCTCACCCACACCCACCTCACCCACACTCACCTCACCCACTACCACCTCACCCACTCCCCCCTCACCCTCACACACTCCCACTCCCCCCTCACCCACTCCCCCCTCACTCACTCCCGCCTCACCCACTCCCACCTCACCCACTCCCCCCTCACCCGCACGCACTCCCCCCTCACGCACTCCCACCTCACCCACTCCCCCCTCACCCTCACACACTCCCACTCCCCCCTCACCCACTCCCCCCTCACCCATTCCCCCCTCACCCTCACACACTCTAACCTCACACACTCCCACCTCACCCACTCCCACCTCACCCACTCCCCCCTCACCCACCTCACCCACTCCCCCCTCACCCACCTCACCCACTCCCCCCTCACCCACATCACCCACTCCCCCCCTCCCCCCTCCCCCCCCCCACTATCCCTCACCCCTCCAAAAAATAAAGAAAGACCTCATACCCAGGGCGCCAATCGCACAAGTCCTCATTAATCGCCCGCTGGATCGTTGCCATGACAACCGTGCTGGAGAAGCCGTCCCTGGCATTCACCATCTTCCTCATCGGCGTCATCGTATCCATCGGTGCCGTCTTCGAGGTCCTATTCTTCCATAACTATTGCCTCGGTTTTCCGGTGAGTGGAAATGTGTTCCTTGTCGTAAATCTTCCGGTGAGTGGAATTGTGTCCCTTATCGTAAGTCTTCTTGTAAGTGGAATTATGTCCCTTGTCGTAAGTCTTCTTGTGAGTGGAATTGTGTCCCTTGTCGTAAGTCTTCTTGTGAGTGGAATTGTGTCACGTGTCGTAAATCTTCCTGTGCGCAGTCTTCACATTATTAAATTCTTTTTTTAAAATAACTGTTTATAGTTTATATAGAGACTAAATGATTTTAATGAATTGGCTGCTGTTGTGTTAATGACTGCCTTTGGTTTGTCATGCGGAGAGGGTTGATGATGCTATGAGAAGTTAAAGAGAAAAAGGATAAAATCTCTGATGCATTGAAAAAGAATTAAGAATGTGCGTCGTCTTATTTATTTTTCAATTAAAAAAGTAAATATTTTTATTTAACGTCGGTTTTAAAATGAATAACAGAGAATATGCCTAGTTATATTTTTTTTACTTATGATTATTGATAAAGTGTATAGCGGTATATTGCTTTAAGTAGGTAGATGAGGCCTATACGTCTTTTGTGAGGCTGGGTTCTTAATTCAATTAAATTAAGTAATTAGGATAAGAATTTTTTTTTTGTTTCGTTTCTGTAGGTTCAGAAATATGACGGTGACGGTAGATATTTGTTTTTGGCGGAGGTGCTGGCAGCTGTTTGGTTGGACATCTACGTGGTTTATGCGATCAAGAAAATGTTGAGAGCCTTGAAAAAAGATTTGTCCAGGTGTGTTGGTCGGTAGGTTGGTAGGTAGGTTGGTTGGTCGATAGGTTGGTAGGTAGGTAGGTTGGTAGGTAGGTAGGTTGGTAGGTAGGTAGGTTGGTCGATGGGTTGGTCGGTGGGTTGGTCGGTTGGTTGGTCGGTAGGTTGTTAATGAGTTGATCGGTAGGTTGGTCGGTAGGTTGGTCCGTTGGTTACAAGGTTGGTTGGTAGGTTTGTTGGTTGGTAGGTAGGTTGGTTTGTAGGTTGGTTGGTTGTTCGGTCGGTAGGTTGGTCGGTAGACTGACCGGTGAGTTGTTAATGGGTTGGCAAGCTGGTTGGTTAGTGGATTGTTTTTTGGAGCGTTCTTTTTTGAGAGGGTTGGTCAGTGGGTTGGTCAATGGCTTGGATTGGGGTAGGCTGAGGACGCCAGAGTCAATATTTTTCAACTTGTGCTTTATTTTAACGAAACTTTCTGCACACGTTTGGAAGTTTTCTTCTTATCCTTTTGTTTTAAAAAAAAGAGGGTCGTGTGTTTATCGCAATTTTAACTTTCAAATTATAATATTTCAGAGAATTCGTCAAGCAGGAAGAAGACGGAAACGAAACCAACCAAGATGGCGGCGGTGTTGACGAGCAAGCCCATGATGGTAAGGGAAATAACAAGCATTGTTCACCACATAAAAAACATGAGAGCACAGTAACAATAAATGTCAGAACAAAAGTAGCGAACTGATTTCTCCCAACCCTATTCCTTCCATGGTCATATGTCGACAAATGAAAGACGTCACAAGCTTTCATATTACCAACCGACCTAACCAACATTTTAACTTCAAATTATCCTGTCTTTTATCTCCTGTACCATATGGCGATGAACAAAATATACGCCAACCCACATAAATAAGTCCCCCCCCCTCACCCCCACACCCTCAACAGACCAAATTCTTACATAATGCATAGCTGCAGACGTTTTTAAACCTTATCCCCCCTCCCCCATTAAAAATAATATTAATTCGATTGTGTTCCATTACTTACGGACTACCCTTTAAAGTTAACTAAGCATTATTGATCAATCGATACATAAAGTAAAAAAAAGGACCCTAAATAATGTCTTTTAATAGTAGATCTATAATCAGACCGCAGTCGATTGGTAGGTCCTACAACTGTTGAGTCGATACATTTTAATATTTTAATATAGATCACATCCTGTACACGACGCTGTAAATCCTTTTGTTTCTCTTTCATTACAAGTTTCACATCACGTCCAAACACGTGTAAAACAAATTTTTTATGTGTATTACAGAAAAAATATTAACAGTATTAGAAATAATATAGTATTATTTAGTACCGTATAGTATTATTTTTGTTTAGTATTAATATTGTATTTTTCGCATCAGCTCGCGTTGTACTGTGTATTTATCGTACAGTTTCGCGTATTGTTTTTTCTCGCTGTATTGGTTTTTTTTTTTTTTTTTTTTTTTTTTTTTTGAGTATTGTTGTTTTTGTTGTGTTTTTGTTGTGTTTTTGTTGTGTTTTTGTTGTGCGTTTGTTGAAAATACTGTTGGTAGGACAGACTGCTGTTTGAGTTAAATAATAAAATTAGGATGTTCATGATCCCACAGAGGTCAAGAATTTGAAGAATATTCTAGAACTCGATGTTCTCATTCGGCGTTATGCCTGGCAGATGCTTCTCAAGTGAGTACATTGAACACAACTTTTCTCTCTAGTGCTGAACTTTAAGTTTTCAAAATAAACAGAAAGAGAGAAAGAGAGTTAGTGAGAGATAGAGAGTGTGAGAGAGATAAAATCATTAAACACATTGATGAACTAATGTTTTTAACGCTATCTTCACATACTGAAGTAACATTTTCAAATCTAAACATCTCCATATGTATTATAAAAATTATTATTTTTGTATCTTTTGTAAATATCTAACTTATTGCATCACCATAAAGGCTATACCCATAAAACTAACTTACTGTACCACTATAAAGACTTTACCCATAAAACTAACTTGATGTACCACTATAAAGACTACCCATAAAACCCATTGAAACCCGAGTTAAGTGATCTGATCGTCTGCTAGGCGCCAAGACTTACTCAGCAGACAGTTTCTGGAAGTTGAGGATGAGGTCTACACATGTCAGGTGGACTGGACAGCACTGACCTTCGAGCACAAGGTCATCAAGTTTTCTCCCAATGTCAAGGACGGAACAGTGATTGAATCTCAGAGGGGAGAAATGCAAACAGGTGATTTTTTTTTCACTTTCCGTAGCGGCGGTAAGTGTGAAAATAGCCGAGGGTGGGGGGGGGGGTAGACTAGTGGAGGAGAGGGGTGTGAGACTCCCCTTTACAAACCCCAATTTATTATTATTTAATAGACGGTGGATATTTTTTTCCGTCGGTTCCTTTTGTACTTTAAAACGTCGATGTGTATTAATAATGACTTTTTCTTAGCTATGAGCAGAAAATTGTCAACAGAAAAAGATTATATCCTTTATCAATATTTTCCCGAACTTTCTCTAAAATCAACACTGAAATATTTAGTTTCAAAATTTAACTTTTTCACCAAGATTTTACTGTGTATCTGCTACAATAGTTAACAGCTAGAAAAAGCTCAATATTAACTCTATACAAGATCTTCATGCAGCTATTCCTATACATTTTTGTGACGTGTGCGTACTATTTTAACTCCAGGATCAAAATGGGTCACGCTCTGGTCATGTGACTTCGACAACAAAGCCGAATGTAAACAAAGTCACGCTTTCAGCGGAGCACGCGATACGATAACATGGGTGGACGTGGACCTAGAACAATGTTACACGGTCAACAAAGAGGTAGTGCCAGCAGTTGATATTAAAATAAATAAATAAATAAATAAATAAATAAATATATATATATATATATATATATATATATATATATATATATATATATATATATATATATATATATATATATATATATATATATATATATATATATATATATATATATATATATATATATATATATATGAAACACATATTCCTTCAGCCGTGTGTCCAATTAAACCTCCCCCAAAATGCTCGAATCGGCAAAGAGAATACCCTCGTATTAAACAAGGTCAAAGGTCAGGTGCATAAAGAGGTTCTCACGTGGGAGGTCAAGTCACAGGTAGGTTTCAGTGGATGCCAGGAAATAGAAATTAGTTAGGATGCGCTATAACCATGTGGGGGTGATGGTGGGGGTGGCCTAGCACCGAGACATGTTGTAGTTATAAAATGATGAAACTTTGTAAGACGTTTGTCACAAAGACACATTTTTGCAGGTTGAAGTTGAGCCATCGTCTCGAGCCCACGCTCAGCTGTTGGTGAGACAAGAGTGCTCTGCATTCGACTTTGAGATTCGAACCACTTTGTCCAACCCTAAAGGTCAAACTCAACTTTTACAGTTCTAAATTCAGTCTGTAAAAACGTCATTTCTTGATCGAGTTTCTTAAGTACAAAATTCGATTTACTACTTGTCCTCCTTCACCTGATTATTTAAATCGACTAATGTATTTTCCAGGAGTTGTCCCTATTAGATTTGTCAGACAGCGAGACAAGAAAGTGGTCTGTGCTTTAAACATCAAGAACTTGGCTGACGTTTTTCTGCTGGCTGAAGAGGGCGGAGTTCTAAAACCAGAAGAAAAGGTGAGTTGTCACCCTTGTGGAATGCGCCCCCCCCCCCCATAGATGTTCCAGTGTTATCATTTAACTATGACTTAATACAGCTTTACTTAGTGTGCACGAAAACAAAATTTTCCTCGATTAAGCATATCAAATTACATGTAAGTAGTTAAAGTCGTATGTTATATGAACAAACACCCAATCGATAAGGATTTTTTGAAAATGTAAAAAAAATTAAGATTGGCAACAAATGAGACTTTTTTTCTAAATGACGCTTGCCACAAAGAAAGACAAACCACAAAAACATCAACATATAAACACGTGACTTTATCGTTGTCCGTATTGTTTTTTTTATCCCTCTCCTAGGCCTGTGTGGAGTTGGTAGTGGAGAAGTGGCTGGACAAAGATGGCGTGGAGCACTCGACCTCCCACCCCCAGATCATCACCCGGGGCACCTGTGTCTGTCTCAGCTGGACTGACCAGAGAGTGGACATCAAGACCAGTCAAATCTCACTCGACGACTACATATCTGATGGTGACGTCAGCGACAACAAATCGGCCGGCAACCTGATGAACCAAGACGCGAATGGCGGATCATATTTCAGCTAGTGGCGAAACTAAATGAACTCATAACCTAACCTTACCACTAACTACAGCCCTGTGTGTAACCTAATGAAGCCCAAGCCTTAAGAGCAAATCAGGTTAATCACGCGTAACGAAGGTGCGAGCAAGGCTTATCAACCGGAGCCATTCTATTTTTTTTTAAATCAGTATCTCAGTGACTTTCAACTATTCTAAAGTTTAAAAATTATTTTTAAAATCTGTTTTTTACATTTCTATAATAAGAATGTTGAATAAAAACTTATTTACCAATTACTTACACGTTGTGTATATTGCGTAAAATATTTTAAAATCGTGCTCGATACCTCGCTGTAACATCTGCAAAGTGAATATTACCCATTCTCTGAAGGCAAGAACTCAGGGGAAAGTTGAACATATTGGGACTAGTAACAAAACTTTTGATGGATCAGAAGCTCTGGAATCAACAGTGTCGTCGCAAGGATAAAATAACTGAAAAATCAATACATTTTCGCTTCGTTTAAATAATGAGCCAAAATGAAAATCAAATAAAAGCATAACGACACGGACGATTTGAAAATGAACGAAAGTGAGAAAATGTATCTAGACAAGTTCTGTTAAGAAAAACGTGATGGGGGTGGGGGTGGGAGGGGTGGGGGGAGGGGTGAAGTTTGATTTTCTAATACTAAGCGTCTTAGTTTTATAAAAAGTTTTCTTACATCTGGGTAACATAGTCTGAAGACAAACGATTTACTTACGGCTATAAGGACCATTTAGCTTACTAGCTATAAGTTACCTTTGATAAACTGCTTTTACATCTTGTAGCTTGTAAATGTTTATTATGAGTATGGTAGTTTTAATAATAAGCTAATTCATTGCACGTTCCAAATATAGCTAAACATGTAAGATATTTCACCTTTTTTTATTAAATGATGGCTTTCATTGTTTACAATGTCGAAAAATGAAGATGAGAATGAAATAATTACAGGTCAAATAGGCCCATTTTAAAATTGCTTATGTAACTTAAAAAAATATTTCAAAGCGTAATCTTAATGTATTTTTATATCGTTAAAAAGGCACAGTAATAAAATATTGTTAACAGCGCTATAGAATAACACATTTAAAAAAATGTGATAGGCCTACAATAGTTATCAATATGGTCGTTATGATTTTTACAAGCTTTTATTTAACTTGCTTCCTCTGTCTGTCTGTCGTGCTTTTGACGTCATGGATCGAACCTGACGAGCGGAATTTCTACTACTTCTAACTGACCAATTTCTTTGAAACTTGACAAGCAAGGTAAGATCGGGTGACAATGCAAAATGACTTAAAATTTAACTTAATTGTTTGCCTAATTTTTGTAAATAAATTAATTAGTTTCCTATATATATTTACCTCGCTATTATACGCATAAATTTTATTGCATTACACAAAATTTAGTATTTAAAAAATAATGCATTTTTAAAATGCATAAAAACTAGCTTTTATGTAATAATGCACTAAAAGGAGAAAATAAATGATTTGCTTTAAATATATAATACTGAATTACTATTAAAATAACTAAAAATAAAAGCTTGGATCGCTTTTTAAATTCTAGTATAGGAATCAGATACATTACATAGCGACCCACGCTTTTCTTTTTAGTTATTTAAATAGTAGTTCATTATTATATATTTATATTAGAGAGCTTAACCAGCAAGTCTCGAGTTCGAATCCGGGTTTGAGTCAGTAGAAGGCGCCTGGGCATAGTGCTAACCACATTATCCCCCTTTATGCCGAGTTCATCGTAACAGATGAGCTGTTTCATTGTTCATATTTGTCTGGGGAAAAGATTGTTAAAAAAGCCATTTTGTTTTGAAAGAAGACAAAAAATTTAATCCGTTTTCTATGACAACACAAATAATTTTCACATCAGTTTGTGTTTAGTAATTTGATTGTTTTTCTTAAGGAATTAGGGGACGGAGTGGTCTAGCGGTAGAGAGCTGGACTGCTAATTCAGTCTCGAGTTCGAATCCGGGTTCAAGTCAGTAGACTGTCACTGAGTCCACCCAACCCTGATGGGTATCTAACTCACGTTAGGGAGAGTAAAGGCGGCTGGGCATAGTGCTGACCACACTATCTCTTCATATGCCGAGGTCACAGTAACAAGTGAACTCTACTTCACTTGCCCCATAGACCGTCAGGTTTGAAATGGAAACTTTTTTTTTTTACTTACGGAATTAACAATTTTTAAAAGCATTTGATGTTAAAGTATAAAAACGATAATTGAGCGCCTTCCTTTTATCGGGTCTGCGGAGGTAAGTTAAAGGCGAAAAGCTTTTCTCCCCACTAAAACGTACACACCATGTTAAGCACACCAGGTTGACAGTTTAGTTCCTTGTAACTCACTGCTAGAAAGTGCGCACGCAATTGCGCGACCTTGATTTTGGCCTTTAGAGAAGCATTATTTTACCCCACAGTGAAAACATTGCAAAATAATGAAGGAAAGACCTTGAATTTGCTAGATCTAATTAAAAATCAATTTTTTTTAAAATGGAAACTAGATCTAAGACAAAAAAACGTAAGAGTCGCCTTATTAGTTTTATTTTGTCGAAAATTGTTCTTTGATTAAAAAAATTTTCTAGATAGTCTAGATCTCGATTTAAGGATTGTATCTTTTGACTTTTTTTATTTTCTAAGCACTTGGGCAGAGTGTAGATCTTGTCTAACTTTTATTTTTGCGTCATAAAATGGAGCGGAACTAACAGTAATACTGGGCTCGGGTTGGGGGTGGGTGGACGTGCGCAAAGTCCGACCACAAAAAAAGAATTTTTTTTTGCTATTCTACAGAAACGAACACAAAATGTAGCACAGAAAAAAAAAACTAGATCTAGATCTAGATCTACATGAGCAAACTTTTAAAGCTGGTAGTTTTTTTATTTATTTTAAAGTTGTTTTGGTAAAACCTTAGTTTTATATACGGAATCGTATAGCAGTAAAAAACAGTAAAACAATGCCATAGTCTGTCATACACTTCCGGAATTCACCGGAAGTACTGTAAACCATACTTTATTTGGCGTCATCTTTTATTTTTATACAGAATGTTTAAAATTTGGATAGATTTATTTTTTGTAATCATTTTTAAATTTTGTAATCATTTTTACTATTTTCGTAATCTAGATTTTTTAACTTGGCCTAGCAGCTAGCTAGATCTAGATCTAATTAATTAAAAAATAATTAATGGTCGCAAATCCGCTGCAAGCCAAAAACATTAAATTATTACATTTGACTTCATTATTTATATTTATATTAATATATGTTTTTTTTTAATTTTTAGATCTACTAATTTAAATCTACTATTATATTTATTCTTGTTTCCTTTTATCGAATAAACTTAAAAAATCAAAACATTAATTTACTACAATCGACTTTCAATTTATTTATATTTCAATGGTCAAATAATCCATGGTTTACCGTAACTCTAGTTACCGAAACTCAACAAACATTACCCGATAATTTCCGACGCTAAACTAAGGTTTTACCGTTGTTATTATACATTGTTTATTTTCACCATTTTGTATCCAGGAATTTTAAATATATAATGTAACTCGGTTTTAAATAAACCTTAAAGTTTAAAACAAATTAATTCCTTGTAAACCCGATCATTTATCTACTCTTATAAGCTTCCCTCTTGACTTGATTTGAAAAACAATTCGTGACCACAAATTCAACTGCCCCAAAGTGTGATCGCAACTGTCTTTCATTTTGTTATCAGGCACAGTGGTTGAAAAATTTACTTTTGAAGACTAGCTTAATGAATAATTAGAATTAAAAAAATACAGTCTATTAGCTGTTGTCGCAGCAGAATGATGTAATGGAAAATTTGAAATGAAATGATTCATTAAAAACTGATCAAATTGAGGTACTATTTTTAAACAAACAAATAGACATTGCGAGCTAAGTAAAGCGTGTAAAGGGTGGTATGTTGATACCAAACACCACTCTCTTCTTCACCCCATACCACGGCAGGTAGTAGGTTCGTGTCACAAAGTTTCTTGTCACAAAGTACAACGGCAGGTAGTAGGTTCGTGTCACAAAGTTTCTTGTCACAAAGTACAACGGCAGGTAGTAGGTTCGTGTCACAAAGTTTCTTGTCACAAAGTACAACGGCAGGTAGTAGGTTCGTGTCACAAAGTTTCTTGTCACAAAGTACAACGGCAGGTAGTAGGTTCGTGTCTCAAAGTACCACGGCAGGTAGTAGGTTCGTGTCACAAAGTTTCTTGTCACAAAGTACCACGGCAGGTAGTAGGTTTGTGTCACAAAGTTTCTTGTCACAAAGTACCACGGCAGGTAGTAGGTTCGTGTCGCAAAGTACCACGGCAGGTAGTAGGTTTGTGTCACAAAGTACCACGGCAGGTAGTAGGTTTGTGTCACAAATTACCACGACAGGTAGTAGGTTCGTGTCACAAAGTACCACGACAGGTAGTAGGTTCGTGTCACCACGTAATACAGGAGGGAGTAGGTTTGTGTTATTACGTACCTTGGGAGGGAGTAGGTTTGTGTCACAAAGTACCACGGCAGGTAGTAGGTTTGTGTCACAAATTACCACGATAGGTAGTAGGTTCGTGTCACAAAGTACCACGACAGGTAGTAGGTTCGTGTCACCACGTAATACAGGAGGGACTAGGTTTGTGTTATTACGTACCTTAGAGTAGGTTTGTGTTATTACGTACCTTAGAGTAGGTTTGTGTTATTACATACCTTAGAGTAGGTTTGTGTTATTACGTACCTTGGGAGTGAGTAGGTTTGTGTTATTACGTACCTTGGGAGGGAGTATGTTTGTGTTATTACGTACCTTAGAGTAGGTTTGTATCATGACTTACCATGGGAGGGCATAATATCTGGTCATCATAAGGTTAGATAGTGACACCTCTTCTCTAGATTTTCTTCCCAACATCTAAAGACTCCCATTTTTCTACACATACACCTGGATTTGACAACTTGATAGCATTGTAGACTCGTTTCGCTACAAAAATACACTGGCTGGTGCATGTGAGACACATACTATTGGAAGTTGTTTAAATGTGTAATATGGGAGAGAGACGGCGTCACCAAGTACCATGGGAGAGAGGGGGAGTCACCAAGTAACTAGGGAGAGAGACGGAGTCACCAAGTAACATGGGAGGGAGAGGGAGTCACCAAGTAACATGGGAGAGAGACGGTCACCAAGTAACATGGGAGAGAGAGGGAGTCACCAAGTAACATGGGAGGGAGGGGGAGTCACCAAGTAACATTGGAGGGAGAGGGAGTCACCAAGTAACATGGGAGGGAGGGGGAGTCACCAAGTAACATGGGAGAGAGACGGAGTCACCAAGTAACATGGGAGAGAGACGGAGTCACCAAGTAACATGGGAGGGAGAGGGAGTCACCAAGTAACATGGGAGAGAGACGGAGTCACCAAGTAACATGGGAGGGAGAGGGAGTCACCAAGTAACATGGGAGGGAGAGGGAGTCACCAAGTAACATGGGAGGGAGAGGGAGTCACCAAGTAACATGGGAGGGAGAGGGAGTCACCAAGTAACATGGGAGAGAGACGGAGTCACCAAGTAACATGGGAGAGAGAGGGAGTCACCAAGTACCATGGGAGAGAGACGGAGTCACCAAGTACCATGGGAGAGAGACGGAGTCACCAAGTACCATGGGAGAGAGACGGAGTCACCAAGTAACATGGGAGGGAGAGGGAGTCACCGAGTAACATGGGAGGGAGACGGAGTCACCAAGTACTATGGGAGAGAGGGGAAGTCACCAAGTAACATGGGAGGGTGTAGACTCGAGTCACCGTATGACTTAACAAATCTCTCCAGCCTCTACGAAATCTACAAGTTCACCCCCCCCCACACACACACACAGCTTCCTCTACTCTCTTAATCTTAACCAAGACTAACGCATGTCCCGTTACGTCACCTTCACAGAACAGAAGTCAAGTCTATCTAGCCAGCCAGGTGAGGTCTGGCCCATGGACAGGTTGGTCATTGAGATCGATATCCTGCTATCCAGGTTGTTCAATGATTGCGACACCTTCGCGACTTTTCAAGGGTTTTTTCTCTTTTGTATGTTCTGCTTTAGCGCCATTTTAGGAACTCTCAATTATTATGAAATCACGTGGGTCTTTGGCTATTTTGAGGTGAGCAAAATCGGAACCTTCATATCTTTTAAAAATATTTTTTTTTCTGTGAACAAAGCAAATATAACTTTCGGATGAAGTTCTTTGTTTGTAGAGATTTTAATTATTAAAAAGTCAATGTATTATAATACAAAAAAAAATTAATGAAGTTTGTTAAAAATAATGAACAAGTTTTGTTTTTTAAATTTCAGTTTGTTTTTAAAACAGAAGAGGGTAGAATGTTGTATGAAGCAAGTTGGAAGCATTTTTTATTTTTTCTGACTATGTGCGTACACATGGCACTGTTTGCCAAAGTATCGCTCATGTATAACAGGTAGGAAAACTATTTGCCAAGGTAATGATTCGTAAGCTGATCAGTGGGCTGGTTAGTGGGCTGGTCAGTGGGCTGGTCAGTGGGCTGGTTAGTGGGCTGGTTAGTGTGCTGGTCAGTGGGCTGGTCAGTGGGCTGGTCAGTGGGCTGGTTAGTGGGCTGGTCAGTGGGCTGGTCAGTGGGCTGGTCAGTGGGCTGGTTAGTGGTCTGGTCAGTGGGCTGGTTAGTGGTCTGGTCAGTGGGCTGGTCAGTGGGCTTGTCAGTAGGCTGGTCAGTGGATTAGTCAGTGGGCTGGTCAATGGACTGTTAGTAAGATGAAACTTGAATTTGTCATTGGATTTGTCTGTTGTTTTGCAAGTGTCTTGACGGGTGGATTTTTTCTTGGTCAGTTTACTTGTCAGTAGAGTGATCAGTGAATCGGTCATTGGGTCTATCTGTAGATCGGTCAGTGGAACGGTCTCTGAGTCCCAGTGTACATTTACTAGTGGACAGAACGACAGTGAGCACCCGACACTTTGAACAAAAGGATCCAACTAGGAAAAGAATGTGATCCAAGTAGCAACATGTATTTACGCCATCAAAATCTCGACCACCACAAGTTTGAACATCCGAGTCAGTTTTTTATTACTAAGCTGGACCAGTGGCCAATCGTATGAACAGGCCCTGAGTGTATCGTGCCCTGAACAAGTATTGTAGCAGAGTCAACTTGAGCTCTCGAGTGGATCAACTTGAGCTCTCGAGTGGATCAACTTGAGCTCTCGAGTGGATCAACTTGAGCTCTCGAGTGGATCAACTTGAGCTCTCGAGTGGATCAACTTGAGCTCTCGAGTGGATCAACTTGAGCTCTCGAGTGGATCAACTTAAGCTCTCGAGTGGATCAACTTGAGCTCTCGAGTGGATCAACTTGAGCTCTCGAGTGGATCAACTTGAGCTCTCGAGTGGATCAACTTGAGCTCTCGAGATGATCAACTTGAGCTCTCGAGTGGATCAACTTGAGCTCTCGAGTGGATCAACTTGAGCTCTCGAGTGGATCAACTTGAGCTCTCGAGTGGATCAACTTGAGCTCTCGAGTGGATCAACTTGAGCTCTCGAGTGGATCAACTTAAGCTCTCGAGTGGATCAACTTGAGCTCTCGAGTGGATCAACTTAAGCTCTCGAGTGGATCAACTTGAGCTCTCGAGTGGATCAACTTGAGCTCTCGAGTGGATCAACTTAAGCTCTCGAGTGGATCAACTTAAGCTCTCGAGTGGATCAACTTGAGCTCTCGAGTGGATCAACTTAAGCTCTCGAGTGGATCAACTTGAGCTCTCGAGTGGATCAACTTAAGCTCTCGAGTGGATCAACTTAAGCTCTCGAGTGGATCAACTTAAGCTCTCGAGTGAATCAACTTAAGCTCTCGAGTTTTGTATTTTATTGTGGTTGTTCCAAAGAAATAATTTACCTTACTCTGGTCTAATAAACAGCTTAGTTTGTTGACAGGCTAGGAATAAATCAATATGAGATATTTAACAGAGCTGTAATTACTAGGACCTATAAGGACATTTTACCACCAACGAACAAAGCTTAAAAAAAACAACACATACAATTTTTTTTACAAGCTTTTATTTAACTCACTTCCTCTGTCGTCAGTCCAGACGGAAACGCATGAGTGAAAATTCGGACAGTTCTACTTGACCGACACGATTCACAGTTGGCACGTGGGTCAAGACATGAAGACAATGCAATCTGAAACTAAATTTGACTTAATTGGATGCCTAATTGATTTTTTATGAATTAATTAAAATTTGGACCGAATTAGTAGGCATGTCTAGCCAACCACACCACACGCGTCATCAATAGCTGCGCCATCACGACCACGTAATGGCTGCGTTCAAAAACCATTGCGCGCCTACTGAACGTGATATTCAGTAGGCGCGCAATGGTTTTTAGTCATGTAACTCTATTGTAGATAAAACATGTAAAGTACTGAAAAAAAAATTCATAAAAAACGTTTGTTTTAATAACAAGCTTTTATGTAATGATGCACTAAAAAGTAGAAAATAAATTATAGACTACTATTTAAATAACTATAAAGAAAAGCGTGGGTGTCTTCCATAACATTAGTAAAGGTATCCAATAGATACTAAAGTGACCCACGCTTTTCTTTATAGTTATTTAAATAGTAGTCTATAATTTATTTTCTACTTTTTAGTGCATCATTACATAAAAGCTTGTTATTAAAACAAACGTTTTTTATGAATTTTTTAAATTTAACGCAGAATATGTTTTTAGAGCAGACATATTCATAAGGACAACCTATGTGTTTGTCGCGGAAATCCTTCTAGAGCAAGACCCCAAGAGCTGGGACTTAGATCCACACGCTAAAAAAACGCCGCACATAGAAGCCGCCCATTATTTTCAAGCAAATGTTTGTTCTTGATCCACTTAACTTAAAGCATGCTCTAAATATTTTCAATGATGTCATTCTAAAAGGGACTTGAGTAAAGAAATGAACACAGAGAACGTGCCAGATAAATTCCTTGGAGACGTAAAAAGAAGAGGTAAAAGAAATTAAAAAAAAAAAATTTGCACACGCGCCAAACTAGACTCATCAAGCGGTCGCACACCTTATCGTCTCTCGTGGTCACACAAAAATAGCAGACACTTTACCCAGTGGCGTAGCCAGGATCGTCTCAAGAGGGGGGGGGGGTTCCAATTTTTACCCGGGGACAAACTTTCGATTTGTATCCCCCCTCAGACTTTTGATTTGCACCCCCCCTCATACTTTATATATATACCGAGTGGTCTAAGGGGGAGGTTATGACCCCCTACCCCCCACCCCCCCCCCTGCCTACGCCACTGACTTTATCCTTTTCAAATAACGCCACAAACAAGCGCACCCACACCCCTTCAGAACACACACACTAGAATTGTAACTAATGAAAATTTTTACATAAAAGACGCATGTTCTATCAACTGATCTTTTTTTAAAAACATTTTCAGCTTTCAACTTTAAACTGGATAGCGTTATTCGTCGTTATGCCTGGAGGAAGCTTCTAGAGTGAGTACTAAACAAAACCTTTCTTTCTGTTGTTAAATTTAGAGAGTTTTCAAAACAAACACCGATCAATTGTAACATCGAATAGTGTTTTATTCCTCAGGGTATGGATGAGGATTAGAAGATCAGCTATTTCAATATTTTTCATAAATTTTGCTTGCAACATAAAATTTAACAGACCCTTCTCTTTATTTAACGTAGTATTAACTCACACTGTTAAAAATTACGTTTAGTACCTTGCTATTAAAATATTTAGACACTCTAGCCCGCTCGAAAGATATTGTCTGGAGATTGACAGGAAAGACTTTACTTGCATTGTGGACTGGACGGCCCTCACATTCAAGCACGAGGTCACCAAGTTTTCTCCAAAGGTCAAGGACGGAACTGTGATCAAAACCTCCCGAGGAGACTTACAAACAGGTGATTTTATTTAACTTTACCACAACAGGTGTGGGGTGGTGGGGGCGTCTTACTGTCAATTTAGCCAGCTTGACATTATTATATTCATTGGGGTGTTTATCTTATTTACACTTCGGTTTAGCTCCAGGTTTATAACGTGGCAGAATATTATGCCCCCGGATGAAGACCAACCCCTACGCGACAACCTAGATATGCATAATTGGGGGGAGGGGGGGGGGGGCAGGAGTGGGGGGATAGCGTCATTTGTGAAAAAAAAACTACTACTGATATATAGTTTTTGCGACAAAAATATACAAATCTTCGTCTACTCTGTTTCTTAACATAATCTCCTTTACTATTTCACGTATTTCCTTATTAAAAGTATAAAGTTAGGGCTAAACCTGTAGCCGGAACAAATTTCGGTGCCAATATAGAGCCCCACAAACGGGAAATGATGATGATAGAGCACCACACGTCAGAAATACTGGCTCATCTATATGCTAGGCAAGACATGCCAGGCAGCATTGTCTTAGCAGCTAGTGTACACATTAAAAACATGTGTGGAATACATCTTCAAGACACATGTATTCACAACAGGTCAAAAATGGGTGACGCTTTGGTCCAGTTGTTATGACAACGCATCGAAAATGAAACAAAGTCACATTTTTAGAGGATCACGAGGCACGACAACGTGGGTGGACGTGGACCTAGAACGATGTTACACGGTCAACAAAGAGGTAGTGGCCAACAATTCAAAATATATCATCCTAAGTAATTTGCTATGGTGTATTTTAGTCTTTGGTACATGACATCTTAATTAGTAAAAAAATTATACATATATACATATATATATATATATATATATATATATATATATATATATATATATATATATATATATATATATATATATATATATATATATATATATAAACTCCTTCTCATGCACATGCCCATAACCCACACTCACGTATGCACCCTTTTTCATTTACTCATGTACACGTAACTTTTGTTAATGCTTTTTACTTACATTGATATTTACCTACAGGTGCATGTCCACTTTAACCTCCACCAAATCCCACATTATTTTAGCGCCGAAAGTACCGTCAGTCTCAACAAGGTCAAAGGTGAAATGTTCCATGAGGTTCACACCTGGGAGATCAACTCGGAGGTGCGTATCCATGTTTTTCTGTAAACGCATTGTTTACTACATAAGGGCATTAAAAGTTGTTTTAACCGAACTATTTTTCACAGATTGAAGTGAAGCCATCGTCTCGAGCCCATGCTCAGCTGTTAGCGAGACAAGAGTGCTCTGTCGTGGAGTTTGAGATTCGAACCACTTTGTCGATTCCTAAAGGTAAAACTGAAACTCTCCAGTTCTGAAAATCAACAATCATTAGAAATTCAAAAAATTAAGTTTGAGTTAATACAGTGTGTTAATAAAATGTGTTCCAGCTAATTAAATCACTAAATTGATTGTATTCAACAGGTGCAGTACCGGTAATCTTTAAACACAAGACCAGAAATGTCTCATTCGCGTTAAACGTCGAAGACGTAGATAAGGCTTTTCAGCTTGTGGAAGACGGCGGAGTACTTAAACCGGAAGAAAAGGTGATTTGTCTACCTTGATTAATGCTTCAGAGGAGAGTGGTGAGATTTGGGACAACGATTTCACCCCTTAACAATGAGGGGTCGGCGTGGTCGAGTCGGTAAAGCTCATGGTTGCTAAACCGAAAAGTCTCGAGTCCGAACCCCCGGGTAGATGAGGCTCGTTAGCTGGGGACAGCGACTCTTCTAGGAGAGACAACTCCAAAATCAAACAACTGCTGCCTTGTAGTTTGTTCTTGGTTGGACAAAGGCTATGGAAGCAAATCCAAAAAGAAAAACAGGCTGAAATTGGAGTCAATGGCTTCAATGGCGCAAAACCAGTTGACACGTATCCTTGATTGTGATGGAGGCGTGGTCGAGTCGGCAAAAAAAGCTCATGGTTGATTAAAAAAAAAGTCACGGGTTAAAACCCTCTGGCAGATAAGGCTCGATCCCTTCCAACACTAAAAATTAAGAACGAAGAAGAAGATATATATATATATATGTGTGTGTGTGTGTGTGTGTGTGTGCGTTCATCACTCTACGCTCTCCATAAAAACTCACTTTACTATTTTTTATCCCCCCCCCCTTTCAGAGGTGTGTGGAGCTGATTGAGAAGAAGTGGCTGGACAAAGATGGCGTGGGGCATATGACCTACCACCCCCAGATCATCACCCGGGGCACGTGTATCTGCCTTAGATGGACTGACCAGAGAGTGGACATCAAGACCAGTCCATTGTCGATGGACGAGTCCACTTCTGATGGGGACCACAACATGAACAAGACGCCCCTCTGTCACACTGAAGAAGACCCAAGCGTCGACTCATTTGTTTTCGTCGATCAGCCAGACATGGTTTAAAATAAATGCTGTTATTGATGCTACATTTTAAAGAAATTAAACTCCCTTCCCCAATCTATTTGTTATCGTAATTAGGCTCTAGCCTTACTCTAATCACTCAATTTACACCATTTAATATTGTTTATAGAAAAAAAAAATTTCTAATTAGTACCAAATCTAGTTATAGCTGTTTTAAAATTTAAAAAAATTTAACGTGGATAAACAAAATAGTATTTGTGTGCATACTATTTTTTATATTTGAAAATATATTTTGTTCCCTATTTAATTACATCAATAATTGGATTGTATTCTAAGTTAATAATAATTAAAAAATAAATTGCGTTCATTAAATAATAAAACGTGTCTGTGCAATAATTTTTTACTTTAAATATTAGGTATTCAGATATGTAAAGAAACAGTTAATATGACATCGATATTTCAGATCTGGATAGTAATATTGTTTAAGTTTCATGGACTGAGTAACAAGAACAAAACTCAATTTACCAAGAAAACTTTGTCTTTTCCAGTGAGATAATTAATTCACTATAATTAAACACATCATTGGCGACAGGGTGTCTCGCCCGATATGATGGGGATGACACCAAGACGAAAATATAGAGCAAAACATTGAGACACTTATGTTTGTGTATAATGTAAAGGAAAGATAATTTTCTTACACTTAGCCTACGACAGTTTTCTTTCATCTTGTGATTTTTACAATTCACATTCATTTTAATGCTTCTAAAGCAACGAAGAAAAAATTACTAAGAAGGAAAGTGTGGCTCGCTATATTATGTATTGAATACCTTTCCTAGAATTAAAGCACCAACACACGCTTTTTTTAGTTATTTAAATAGTAGTGTAATATATATTTACAGAAAATCCTTTATTTTTTTTTTCATTTTAGTGCATTATTTAAAAAAAAAGTTTGTTATTAAAACAGAGTATAGTGGAAGTATTGTAATCGTTCACGAAAATCACATGAAATTTTGATAGTTTTTACCGTTTTACACCTCAGTACTTCATCAAAAACGAGTATAGGGGTAATATTTTAATCGGGCAAAAATTCTAAATCCAGATTTATCAAAATCTTCGCACATTACGCGTCATCGAATCAGAAAAGCTTAATTTTGCAATATTGTCCGTACGTCAGTGTGTGTGTCTGTAAACACGATAACTTGAGTACCGTTACAGCTTGGTTGATGAAATGTCATATTTATGTAGTTCTGCATCAACGTCTCAGCGATTTCCAGTAACCGGAAGTGGAACTTATTCTCCTTGGTTTTTGAAAAGCCTATAACTTGAATGCCCTGTCTAATAGATAGGCCTATATTAGATTTTTTCATACATACGTAAATTATCGAATTCTTTGTTTCCTGTCAAATTTTGAGTAATTTCCGTTGACCGGTAGTAGTACTTAACGCTGTATCCGATTTCTCAAAAAACACATGAATTATACTCACACTTTACGCTTTTCACTTGGTGCGCAATTCTTTTTTTCTACAAGATTCTATTCTATTTTTAAACGTTTGTAAAAATGGATTAAAAAGCATGTCTATATTTCGAGTTGCCACCTCCGTATTGTTATATAAGAATATTGGAGATAGGTAAGTGGAGATCACTCCTGATTTATTTATGCATATTTTTTCAGTACTTTAACATTTTTTAATACAATAGAGTTTCATGATTAAAAACTATGGCGCACCAAATGAACATGATAATGCGCGTATAAGATTGCTGAATAGTAGTAGTGGGACATCCTACTAATTTCAGAAATATTAGTTATGTTACATTGTTATAGAAATTCTTTAAAGAAAAAACAACTTTAAAATATCATTAGCCCCCAACTCAAATGTTAACAATCAATAAATATTCCATTACTAGTCTGTTAAATATGGTGGTTGTAATGACAAATTTGACAAATTTTAAAAGTACCAGGATAGCTCAAATTGACATCAATAGACATACGCGAGTCAACAATAATAATTCCATTATTATTGTTGAAATGAATTTTAAAAAACGTGTTTTTTTCGTTTTGCAATTAAAGTAGCATAAACATATTTTAAAAATTGCAAGTCTGAAAATGATTCACAAATTTAATATTTTTATAATGAATGTTATAAAAGTTGCAAATGCAGAAAACTTAAACATGTTTTCTTTGAATTTAAGGCTATATTTTTTTTTATTTTCATCTAACCAATGTCAGAACTGAAGTTTCACTTTCGTTAGACAAACATTAATTAGCTGTACATGCAATCAGTGATTAGTATTCTGAAAACTCAACTGCATGTTAATTTTTTCTCAAAACTTTGCCGATAAAGTTTTTAAGTTTCCTTAGTTACAAAATGCTAAAAACATCAAATGTATCAAATATTTAGTAAAGTCCAACAAATATCAAACAGAGTTTTAATTTTTTTTTAATTTAAATAACATCGTGTTTGATTTTTTAAATATTTAATGAGCCTTTTGAATAATTTCGAGATTATTCTCGCTTGAGCCCAATCTAAATGAATCGTACTTTCAGGTTTCATGACGTCAGATATAATTATTTTTTAAAAATAAATTTTTATCGTGCTTAGTACTTCTATCATGCCACTAAAGTCGGATTTAGAAGTTTGTTTAATGTATTAATGGAAAACAGTAACAAAATAGAGCATTTCGCCTTAAGCGGACATACGAGGTTTGCATACATTTTCACAGCTCCCCCCCCCCCCCCCACCCCAACGCCAAACACATACACACCAAATTAAACACACCAACTTGACAGTTTGGTACGGGAATTCCCGTCAACAAAGTGCAAAACAGTATGCACGTTATTGCGCGTCGATGATTACACCCTTATATATTCGTTTCTTTCCAGAGTCCACATCTATTGCGTGTACATTGACTTCTTGCTAAACGAAGGAAACAAATAGATTGAATAAGACACGTAAGAGGCTTGTTCTTCCTTCACTTTTCTTTTAAATCTTGACTGTAGCGTAGACCCAGCTCTATTGACTTTGGCTGTTGAATGCTGACAGTCGAAAGGGACTCGATCATTATTGTTGACATTGACAAAAAGCATTTTTTTTTTTACAAGCTTTTATTTAACTTGCTTCCTCTTGTCTGTCGTGTTTGATAACACAATGGTGTTATGCGGCGATATTGTACAGTCTCTGATTGTACAGCATCCCAACCCTAAGCCTCTCCCCCCCCCCCCCCCCCATTTTCCTAGAACAATCAATTACATACAGTGGTGAAGCATGGTGCTGTTGTACCACAAAAACGGCGACGTAGTAGACCACCACATGCATGTGGTGAAACCCCCGGCTAACAGGGATCTGATGAGACCCCTGGCTAACAGGGTCTGGTGACACAATCATGACACCCAAGAGCAGATGTTCGTTAACACGTACCAAGGGAGAAAGTAGGTTCGTGTCAGCACCTACCATGAGAGAAAGTAGGTTCGTGTCACCGCCCACCATGGGAGAAAGTAGGTTCGTGTCACCACCTACCATGAGAAAAAGTAGGTTCGTGTCACCACCTACCATGAGAGAAAGTAGGTTCGTCTCACCACCTACCATGGGAGAAAGTAGGTTCATGTCACCACCTACCATTGGAGAAAGTAGGTTCGTGTCACCACCTACCATGAGAGAAAGTAGGTTCGTCTCACCACCTACCATGGGAGAAAGTAGGTTCGTGTCACCACCTACCATGGGAGAAAGTAGGTTCGTGTCACCACCTACCATGGGAGAAAGTAGGTTCGTGTCACTACCTACCATGGGAGAAAGTAGGTTCATGTCACCACCTACCATGGGAGAAAGTAGGTTCGTGTCACTACCTACCATGGGAGAAAGTAGGTTCGTGTCACTACCTACCATGAGAGAAAGTAGGTTCGTGTCAACAACAGCAATGAGGGAAGGCATGCTTTTGTAATCACCTACAATGGGAGAAAGTAAATTCGAGTCACCAATTACTATGTAGAGGACGCAGACGTGTGTCAATAAACTACATCACAGACAGACGATATGGCTTCACTATACTTCCATATAGCCTCCCCAGCATTTACACACCAACCCCCTCCCTCACACACACACAGTCCTACTCCCTGAGTCCTCACCTACACTTAACTCCGGATTCTTCTGACGACTAGCTGGCCTGTAAGCTCATGGTTAGAGAGCGTTGAGGTGAAGATGTTTTCGCTGCATGGATTCTCTGTCGTGGGAGCGGTTTTTTTAATTGCGCTACCGTGCTTTGAGGTCAACTTGATTTTGGAATCTGTTGGGGTGAGTAAAGTTGGAACACATTTATTTTTATTAAGCTCTCAAATGGTGTGTTAGATTAATTATTTGGGTCTATTGAACACACAAAGAATGTAAAGTAAGGGGAAAAAATTGAAAACTGCAACAATGGATTAATGGACATTTTAGACAGCTCTGGAATAAAAACTCTTGATAGCAGAGCATCTTACAATCAATGCAGTTCGGTGAAATCTTAGTTTGTGGTTAAAATAACGCTCATTGTTAAAACAAAGCTCAGTGGTTGAAATATACCTGACTTTTGAATGACAGACAAAACCGAGAGTTTAAAAAATAATTACGTTTAAGCAGGATAGTGAAGGATTTGGGTTAAAATATATTGACATGTTTTTTTTTTAAATTTTAGCCCAAGAATTTTTTTTACAAAGCAATGTGTGGGACACCCCTTTTCTTTATACTAATGCTGCTACACACAAAGCTAGTAATCGCTATAGTGCGTGACAGTATACGATCTTCGAACTACTTGCACAGGTGAGTGAGCTAGTCTCACTTTTAAAAAAATGTGTTTTTGATTTGTCTCACTTAACCTATATAACAGGCTAACTTACTTTGTCATATCTGCTAATGTTTAAAGGACTCAGAACACATACTAAAATATTACAAAGTCTATTATATAATCCTGTGCCTCTTCCATTGGATCTAAACAACGAACACTATAATTCTAACATATTTACAACAGTAGGCCTATTTAGAAAAGGTAAGCAGAGATGTTTTAAAATTTTGTTATCTGAATCAAATTTTTGTATAGTTACGATTTTTTAATAATCAAACACGAATTTAAAACACTGTAGTTGTAATATCAGGAGTAACAAGTTTATCCATGCTTCATAATCGTCAAGTAACAGAAGTTGTACTTTAATATTATCCTCCTGTCTAATTTTTTTATTTTCTTCAAGCAATTTTACAATCACAACCTAAATATGTTTGAGTCTCAGTAAACAATTAGACAGCAGCGTCGCTACACTAATTGAGCTTTTTTGTCAGTCAACGCGATCTATTGCTAGTGTTTAAATATCCTGGAAATATCCATGCTTGTTTCTCGTAGGGTGGTTTAAGATAACATTTGCTTTCTTTTGTATGCTGTCCACGACACAAGGGCTTTTCAAACATTCATGTATGGTCTGTTTTAATTGCATGTTCAATATAGACCAAATCATTTCTTTGTTTCCTGATGGATTCAAAGTAGTTTTTTCCCCACACGTTTGTGCGGGTATCCAACCTTCAGTCGTATAGATATTACTAAGAGAGAGAAGTGAATAAAAACTTAAGCGTGTATAAATTCTTCTGCTAAATCCTCCAGCAGTGTACATTTTATTTCCTATCTTCTTGGAATACTTGCGTATTTTCATCAGCCTTTGTTTACTCATTGTTAAACTGTTTATAATTTAACACACACACACACACAATCACAATCACACACACATTCAAACACACACACACACACACACATATATATATATATATATATATATATATATATATATATATATATATATATATATATATATATATATATATATATATATAAATTAGGGGTTCTCAAAATATTTCCACCAAGGGGTGAGGGGGGGGGGGCAGGTGAAGTTTAATCCGCCCTTGATGGTCTAAACCCATGTAATGATAAAATTCTAGAGCTTATACAGAAGAGCAACTTAAAGAAATGCACATGGAAGCGATACGTCTTGGGCGGGCGAAGAAGTTATATGGTATGAGAAGAAGGCCATTGCCATTAAGTTTTTTACTATAACAAATTCAATATTTGTTCTGTTTTATTTTAAATAAATAAAATACTATTTTTCGCACTCCTCTAATTTTTAATGCAGTCAAAACTACTTATAACTAACATATTAACCTTACAATTCCATCATAGATTGCAATATTAAAAAGACTATTAACTGTCCCATTATAACTTCTGTCGTAAGCTTTAAGTCATAAAAACAGATCAGGCAGATCTAAGAATTGCTAGTAATTACACCTTAGATCTCCTTATTTGTTAATGAATTGAGTAATTTTAAACTAATCATCATTTATATGAATGCCATGTTTTAATTTATGTTGACTGCTTCCTACAAGCATAGAAAAAGTTAGGCGAAACTACCCCATTTGAATTTTTATGCTGTATTTTTACATTCGAGATAGTCGTAAAAAAATTGGTTTATACATGTATTATATCAAGAACATTGTTCTCTACAAACATCTACATGTTGATGTTAAACATATTGCAGATTCTGAGATTTCGACGGTGAGGCCTGTTGTCCATATTGAAACCTCTAAGCCCGGTGAGCCTTAATAAAATATACATAGATTACTTTATATCACTCTATTCGCAACGATTAAAAAAAATCAAAACCCACCAAGTCTTTCATGTTATATAATGTCTACACGCTCTCTTAATAGATAAGAACTTAAAGAAGAGTCCAATCCTTAATCTGGATGATGTCATCCGGCGTTACGCATGGATAATTCTGTATAAGTGAGTATTAGTATCATACAGAGCATCATACAGAGCATCATACAGAGTATCATACAGAGTATCATACAGAGTATCATACAGAGTATCATACAGAGTATCATACAGAGTATCATATAGAGTATCATACAGAGTATCATACAGAGTATCATACAGAGTATCATACAGAGTATCATACAGAGTATCATACAGAGTATCATACAGAGTATCATACAGAGTATCATATAGAGTATCATACAGAGTATCATACAGAGTATCATACAGAGTATACAGAGTATCATAAGAGCGTTATTACAAGCTTTCATTTAACTTACTTCCCCTGTCTGTCTGGCGTCATGGATCGAAACTGGCTGGCCAAATTTCGACCACTTCTAACTGCCCAATTCTCTGAAAATTGCCACGTTAGTCAAGACCCAATGACAATGCTATCTGAAATCAAATTTGACTTAATTGGATTCTTAATTAATTTTTAAAGAAATAATTAATATTTCCAATACAAAGTAATATTTACCGCGCTATTATAAGCACATTTTTCTTGTTAATTTAGTGCGATTTGTTTTTATATATAATAAAATAGGGGCCTACTATGGTTTTCTGTGAATATTTAAAAAAGAACTACTATTTAAGTTACTAAAAATAAAAGCGTGGGTCGCTTCTTAAATTCTAGTAAAGATATTTAATACATAATACACCGACCAACGCTTTTCTTCTTCAGTTATTTTAATCAGCAATTCACTATTATTTATTTATTTTATCTTTTTAGTGCATTATTGCATAAAGCTTGTTATAAAATCATTTTTATGCATTATTTTCCAACTATGCAATCTTGAGAGTTTTCAAAAAGCAAAAGCAGAATGGATAACATGAAAAAAATACGTTTCGATTACAAAAGTGTTTTTAAGAAAAGATTCAAAACTAACTACAGAATTTCAAAATAATATACTAGGTTCATTGCTATGTGTATGTGCATACATCTACTATTAGCTTCTTCTTTTGTATAAAACTATTTATACATCTAAGGTGGCATGATACAAATGTATTTACTGCATCACTATACAAAACATATTTACTAAATCATAGTTAATACTTCATGGCGTTACTTTTAAAAATTAATTTCATTTAGGGAAGCATATATTATGGAAGACAATATGATCAAGTACCAGAAAAGTTACACCTGTCAGGTGGACTGGGCGGCACTGACCTTTGAGCACAAGGTCACCAAGTTTATTCCCATCATGGTCAAGGACGGAACTGTGTTTGAAACCACCCGGGGGGGAATACAAGCAGGTGATTGGTTAAAATAAATTAATCATATATCTAAGTATAGTCTACTTCTATGAAATTTCTTTAAATCGCAGAATATGGAGTTGAAATTAAAATGCCTGCGAAAAACTACAATGAGATCGAACAGCGAAATTGTGTTAGGAGTTGGGGAGGGGCTGACTCACTTAGGGCCCAAAGTGCTCACACACATTTAAATCAAAGACGAATGATGCAGTTTTAATGTATTGAACTAATACAATTTTTATTGTATATAAAAAATGACATCATGTTAAAAACAACTTTCCAGAAAATCTAACAACATTTTTGGTGACTTGAATTACCCGTGTCACATCTTTGGATCCTAATATATAAAAGCCCATGTGTACACGTCTCTCTCTCTCTCTCTCTCTCTATCTATCTATCTATCTATCTGTCCCCAACATTATTGAGGCTATGTGATCAGTATGTTCAGCGATATATGGAGAACTTTAAAAAATACGAACTTTTGTTGAAAATAATATGTTGGATGTTTTAAATGTATAAACTAAATTTTATTTAAAAAAGGTAAATAAAAATAAAGGCATATTCAAATGAAGAAACTAATTTTTAATTATGCAACCAGAAAAGTGTTTATTGTTTTGACAAGAACGCTAAAAACAATGACGTCACACGTCACATGTTTAAACTAAACAAAACTAATGACGTCATCTTCCATTTTAGAAATATAAAGAAATGAACTATTTCATTCAAATTTGATTTAGGGGTCATCCATAAATGACGTCACACTCGTAGGGGGGAGGGGGGGTCGGTAATTTTGTGACGATGTGTGATGAGGGGGAGGGGGGGGGGGGGGTTCAGATGGTGCGACGTCACACTTTTGCTTTATAGAAAAGAAATGTTACAAAACGAATTGTAGACTTTATTTTGCGTTTTAGAAAACAGTTTTAATAAATTGTAATAGGAATTGATTAAAATACTCTATTTTGACATCTTTCAGACAAGATTTTGGAAAAAATATCGATGTTTCAAAAAAAATCAACTGCAATTTTTAGGGGGTTGTAGGCTGAGGTGTGACGTCATTTAAGGGGGGGGGGGTCTGGCTTTTTGTGACGACGTGTGGCGGAGGGGAGGGGGGGAGGTAAAAATCGTCTTAAAAAGCGTGACGTCATTTATGGATGACCCATTAGATCTATATCAAAACGTGAGCTATGAAATGTATACAATTTTCTCGGCCAAAATAATACAAATAACTTTAAAAAACAACATAAATACCATTGAACAGCCGAATTTTTAACGGAATCATTTAAGTCTTTTAATCAGTGTGTGGATTTGATATGTGTCGACTAATACGTATATAATTTGGTTTTAATTTTTCTAATAGGTATTGGTAGTCTATGTTATTTTAATTGAGTCGGAATTTTAGGCTAATCTTTGCTTTGTCAATAATATTGTTCAACGTGTAGTAAAGCACATTGCGCTTTGATCAGTAACTATTTTATAAAATAATTGTTTCAAACAAGTATAACATTAAAAATATATAGGCCTATAATTCATGTGAAACGGGTACCGATGGCTAGTCATTAATAAAGGACCGGCATAATTATCAAATTAAACCTCATACTAAATTGGTCGACAAAATTTTAATGGAACGTGTAGGGGGGGGGGGGGTGATGCACGTCGATTAAAAGAACTAGCAATCGCTTAAAACATGATTTAAAACTAAACTGATTTATGATAAAAGAATGTTAAGTAAACGAAAACTTAAAAGACATGTTGTGAACATCATTTAAAAATCAACTCAGTAGTCTGGTTCTGGGGAAACGATTTACGTATATAAGTCGGTACAAAATGTTATTGCTAACTTATGTCGACTTTGTCAAAACAAATGAGCAAGTGTTTTTATTTCACATCAGGAACAAAATGGGTGACGCTCGTGTCGTGTTACCTGGACAATGAATCCGACATCAAACAGAGCAATACTTTCAGAGGATCACGTGACACAACAACATGGATGGAGGTGTACCTGGAACAATGTTACACGGTCGACAAACAGGCAAGAGCCAGAAATAGAAAATAGTGAATGGTAGTTTTGGTAAGTGATATATATATATATATATATATATATATATATATATATATATATATATATATATATATATATATATATATATATATATATATATATATATATATAATTTTATGTATATATATCTTGGGAGCCCCGCAAGACCTGCTAAGTCAATCAATGTTTTGAGAAAAAAAAGAATTTCTCGTACACCCTTGTTAATTAAGAAGCAATTATATATATATATATATATATATATATATATATATATATATATATATATATATATATATATATATATGTGAGTGTGTGTATGTATGGCTTTATATTTAAATATAAATATATACATATATATATATATATATATATATATATATATATATATATATATATATATATATATATATATATATATTTATTTATTTATTTATTTATTTATTTATTTATGTATGTATAATACATTGTAGGTGTGTGTCCAAATAAACCTCCCTCAAATCCCTCATTTTCCGATGGACAAAGACATACAGCTCTGTCTGAATGAGATCAAAGGCCGTGTTTTCGAAGAGATTCGCACCTGGCGAGTCAACACACAGGTATGTTTTAGGTTTTCCAGAAAGTTCAACCTGCTATTTTACGATGTTTACAAAGCGAACACCATTGAAGACGTTTTTCACCGAGCTAATTTTTCACAGGTTGAAGTTGAGCCACTGTCTCGAGCCCATGCTCAGCTGTTAGCGAGACAAGAGTGCTTTGCATTTGAGTTTGAGATTCGAACCACTTTGTCGAACCCGGCAGGTCAGACACAACTTTCTAGCTTAATAATAAAAAATATGCATTTATTTGTACAATAAAGTTTTTTTTTAATTTAAAGAAAAACATGCTTCTGCTCTTTGAACCAGCAACACACATACATTTCTCCTTCCGATAGGAAAAGTCCGTGTTGACTTTAAAGGACTTTATACACACAGGCAAAGTGTGGATATTGAAAACTTACATGAGGTTTTTCAACTTGTCGAAGATGGCGGAGTTCTTAAGCCAGAAGAAAAAGTGAGTTGTCCCTCTTGATTATTTGGTTTTTGTCAACTAACGAAACGCATTCTATTTTAAGTCATATATTTAGGCTAACACAATAAACAATGTTTAACAACTTGTCTCTGTTGTAGTGCAGTTGTATTTTAAATGTTAGTAACTTTATTTAGACTTCCGCGACAGGGGCCTTAAGACTAAGACGCTAGCCCGAACACTGTTAACCTGAATCAATGCTTTTTTGAATGCGACAAATACTCGAAAGTAACAACTAGCTTTAAGCCAAATACCCAAAAGTAACAACTAGCTTAAAGCCAAATACCCGAAAGTAAAAACTAGCTTAAAGCCAAATACCCAAAACTAACAACTAGCTTAAAGCCAAATACTTGAAAGTAACAACTAGCTTAAAGCCAAATACCCGAAAGTAACAACTAGCTTAAAGTCAAATGCCCGAAAGTAACAACTAGCTTAAAGCCAAATGCCCGAAAGTAACAACTAGCTTAAAGCTAAATACCCGAAAGTAACAACTAGCTTAAAGCCAAATGCCCGAAAATAACAACTAGCTTAAAGCCAAATACCCGAAAGTAACAACTAGCTTAAAGCCAAATGCCCGAAAATAACAACTAGCTTAAAGCCAAATGCCCGAAAGTAACAACTAGCTTAAAGCCAAATGCCCGAAAGTAACAACTAGCTTAAAGCCAAATGCCCTAAGGCCGTTCGCCCCAATGGGCTCAAAGGAATGATACGGATATACTGATTTGATAAGACACTTATATATGAAATTTCATCAACCTAGCTGTAACGGCACTCAAGTTATTGTGTTTACAGACACACACACACACACACACATACACAGACATACGGACAAGATTGCAAAACTATGTTTTTCCGACTCAGTGGGCTGTAAAACGTCCAAATCTCAAATTCTTTTTTTGCACGTTTATAAGACTTTCTCTATACTTTGTATATACGAGAAAGTAAAAAAAAGGTATTTGAAACAAAAGAAATACCATTTATCCTGGCTACACAGTGAAGATGGAGCAAACTAAGAAGTCAAAAGTAAATCTGTAACAGTCCTTACAAGCCGATGATGAAAACTGTAATACTAAAGCGAATTCAAGGCAAACTGACGCTGTAAATTACATGTCTGAGGCAAAAAAAAAACCAAAAAAAGAAATACCATTTAAGTTAGATATTATATACAAATTAATAACTTCATTAGGTAATCACTGAAACCTATTGTCTAAATCAAATGCGTTGAATAGAAATTAAAATATGAGGACTGTATTCCAGTCTAAAGTCGCTGCATAGACAGGGCCGCATTCTTTTGTAAAATGAATCCAACATAGCATTATCATTGGCGTAGCGAGGTCGGGTGTCACCCGGTGCGGCACTTAATGGTGTCACCCCCCAGAGGCGTAGTGACCCTTCCCGGGGACACATTTTCGATTTGCACCCCCTCAAACTTTCGATTTGCACCCCTCCCCTCAAACTTTCGATTTGCACCCCCCCCCGCTATTTTTTGCCTTGGTGTCACCCCCCTACATGGTGTCACCCGGTGCGATCCGCACCCCCCGCCCCCCGTCGCAACGCCTCTGAGCATTATTACATCAGTTTCTTAATTATTAAAAATAAAAGCTAAATGTTAAAAATACTAACGTTTTTGTGGGCTTTAAATTATGTAATTTATCAAAGTGGCAAATACGAATTCGCTTAGAAGTTGTACTTTATAATGTAGGCCTATATTATACTGTTGTTCTGACAAACTGCCATTTGTCCCATCCGGGCAAACGTCTTTCTGTTAAAACGGACTTCGGACAAGCAGCATGGGGTCATCCATAAATGACGTCACGCTTTTTTGACGATTTTTACCTCCCCCCTCCCCTCCGTCATACGTCGTCACAAAAAGCCAGACCTCCCCTCCCCCTAAAATGACGTCACACCTCAGCCTACAGCCCCCCCCCCCTCAAAATTGCAGATGAATTTTTTTTTTAAACTTCGATATTTTTCTAAAATCTTGTCTGAACTTTCAAAAAGAGTATTTTAATCAATTCCTATTACAATATATTAAAATAGTTTTCTAAAACGCGATTTCTAACATTGCTTTTTTTTAATGCAAAAGTGTGACGTCACCCCCCCCCCCCCCCCATCACACACCGTCACAAAATTACAGACCCTTCCCCCTTACGAGTATGACGTCATTTATGGACGACCCCTATCGGGCAAACCAGCCTCCAGGAATCCGGCCTTTGAGCAAATGACATTCGGTCAAATGTCTTTCGGTCAAATGACATTAGGTCAAATGTCTTTCGGACAAACAGCCTGTTCCCGTTACTTAGCCATTTAGTGTTGGACTGAGACCACGTACTTGCTCAACTAATAAAGACCTTTGTATTCATAACATATCAAACTATGTTTTCTTTGAGATAACATTTGTTTAATTTATCCGCTTTTTATGAAAACGTTAAAAGTCACTGGGTGTAATCTACATTAGTTAAGTACCTAAAATAGGTTTTGAGGTAAGGTGTTCGTAACAAATGCATCTTCTCACAAATGAACTCACAAATAGTCATAAGTTAAAAGGAATTTTTTTTCTTGTCCCCTCTAAGGCATGTGTGGACATGATGGTGGAGAAGTGGCTGGACGAAGATGGCGTGGAGCACTCGACTACCTACCCTCAGATCATCACCCGGGGCACCTGTGTCTGTCTCAGCTGGACTGACCAGAGAGTGGACATCAAGACCAGTCAAATCTCACTCGACGACTACATATCTGATGGTGACGTCAGCGACAACAAATCGGCCGGCAACCTGATGAACCAAGACGTTAATGGCGGATCATATTTCAGCTAGTGGCGATGATCATAATTCAGCTAGTGGCGATGATCATATTTCAGCTAGTGGCGATGATCATATTTCAGCTAGTGGCGAAACTAAATGAACTCATAACCCAACCCAACTACAGCACTGTGTGTAACCTAATGAAACCTAAGCCTTAAGAACAAAGCAGGCTATTCACGTATCATGAGCAAGGCTTATCGACCTGAGCTAATTTACTTTTTTTTAAAATAAGTATCTCAGTGATTTTCAACTATTATAAAGTTTTAAAATTATTTTTAAAAATGTGTTTTTTACATTCCTCTAATAAGAATATTGAATAAAAGCTTATTTACAAATTATTAACAGGTTGTGTATATTGTGTATATTATTATTATCATATGGTACCGCCTATAAACTAATGATCTAAATGTGTGGTATCCAATCTCTCTAGGCGAGTAGAAACTCAGGGGAAGACTGGCTTGGTTTGGACTAATAAGTATAACATTCAATGGATCAAAAAGGGACTATTTAAGTAAGGTGGTTGTGAGACTATATGAGGGGGTAGTGAGACTATGCGGGGGTAGTGAGACTGTTTGAGGGGGTAGTGAGACTGTATGAGGGGGGTAGTGAGACTGTTTGAGGGGGTAGTGAGACTATGAGGGGGTAGTGAGACTTTATGAGGGGGTAGTGAGACTATGCGGGGGTAGTGAAACTGTATGAGGGGGTAGTGAAACTGTATGAGGGGTAGTGAGACTGTATGCGGGGGTAGTGAGACTGTTTGAGGGGGTAGTGAGACTATGAGGGGGTAGTGAGACTGTATGAGTGGGTAGTGAGACTGTATGAGGGGGTAGTGAGACTGTTTGAGGGGGTAGTGAGACTATGAGGGGGTAGTGAGACTGTATGAGTGGGTAGTGAGACTGTATGAGGGGGTAGTGAGACTGTATGAGGGGGTAGTGAGACTGTATGCGGGGGTAGTGAGACTGTTTGAGGGGGTAGTGAGACTATGAGGGGGTAGTGAGACTGTATGAGGGGGTAGTGAGACTGTATGAGGGGGTAGTGAGACTATGAGGGGGTAGTGAGACTGTATGAGGGGGTAGTGAGACTGTATGAGGGGGTAGTGAGACTGTATGAGGGGGTAGTGAGACTATGAGGGGGTAGTGAGACTGTATAAGGGGGTAGTGAGACTGTATGAGGGGTAGTGAGACTATGAGGGGGTAGTTAGACTGTATGAGGGGGAAGTGAGACTGTATGAGTGGGTAGTGAGACTGTTTGAGGGGGTAGTGAGACTATGAGGGGGTAGTGAGACTGAGGGGGTAGTGAGACTGTATGAGGGGGAAGTGAGACTGTATGAGTGGGTAGTTAGACTATGAAGGGGTAGTGAGACTGTATGAGGGGGTAGTGAGACTATGAGGGGGTAGTGAGACTGTATAAGGGGGTAGTGAGACTGTATGAGGGGGTAGTGAGACTGTATGAGGGGGTAGTGAGTGTATGAGGGGGTAGTGAGACTGTATGAGGGGGTAGTGAGACTATGAGGGGGTAGTGAGACTGTATAAGGGGGTAGTGAGACTATGAGGGGGTAGTGAGACTGTATAAGGGGGTAGTGAGACTGTATGAGGGGTAGTGAGACTATGAGGGGGTAGTGAGACTGCAGGAGTGGACAGTGAGACTGTATGAGGGGGTAATGAAAGTGTTTAGATGGGTGGTTAGCTGCAATGTCTGTTCGAAAGCGTTCACAGTTAAAGGGTTTAGTAATCTCAATGTATTTTCACAAGTAATCTCAATGTATTTTCTTTCACAAGTAATCTCAATGTATTTTCACAAGTAATCTCAATGTATTTTCACAAGCAATCTCACTGTATTTACACACCTTTTACAAAGCACACCAATCGAAAATTTGTTAACGACGATATCGAATTACTTAAGTAATTTAAAAAAACAAATTTAATAGGCTTATGTTATTATATCCCCCTCCCCGACCCAAGCTTATTGTTAGTCTTTACAGGATCATATCAGCGGCCTTGTAGTATCTATATATATATAATTCTCTTCTGGGAGCCGTTAGAAAACAAGCTGCAAGCGCCTCCTTGCAGTCCCCTCTCTTTCTCTCTATCACTATCACTACCACCCCCACCCCACCCCCACATTGTGTGGTGAGCTGTGGTCACGCTAAATGTTTACAAAGCTAAATGTTTACAAATCGTAGAGCCGTAGAGCCGGGTTTCTATTAGGGGCAGATAATTTAGTTCGATTTTAAACTTACAGGAGGTAACTAAGAAATAACTAAGAGGAGGTTGCTTTCACGGGGGGGGGGGGGGGGGGGGTAGGGTCGGGGTTAGGGGAAAGGGGGGGGTAAGTGTTTTAAAGCAAATATATTTTCAGTGGCAGCATTGGTACTGTCGAATTCACAAATTATGAATTACTGAAAAGTAGAAAATAAAACAACTAAATAGCGGCGTATGATACGCTGCGGGTCGGCTCGTTAATAATATTCTTAATAAGAAGACAAGTAATAAGCATGTAAAATATGGTCGGTATGATTTTATTCTTTTTGAAAGCCAAAATATTTTGAAAATTGACAAATATTCAATCCGGTATCCATGACAACCAAAATAACTTTCACATCATTTTGTGTGTTTAGTAACTGAAAGGTGCACACCATATTAAGCACACCTGCTTAAGAGTTTAGTTTGAGAATTGTCGTGCGATATAGCGCGCACGCAATTGCGCGTCCTTGATTTCAACCTTAAGAATATTTGTTAACATCAGCTGACGCTGCTCAACTTTCGATAAAATTTCTGCTTTGAGAAATGGAGACACAGATAAAGGAAAGTACGAGTCCTCTTCGCTGTTCTAGATTTATTTTCTTATGCAGAAAGACTAGATCTCTAGGCATCGTAAAAAATTATGGATCTAGATCTAGATCTAGATCTAGATCTATATATTTTAGACTAGATCACTAGAATCTAGATCTAATCTAGATTAGATCTAGATCTAGAATCTAGTCTAGATTAGATCTAGAATCTAGTCTAGATATTTTTGTTTAAAAAAATGATGAACGCAGCCCTGAATAGTCTCGAATTTATACTGTCTGGTATACAGAAAATAGAGAAATTATTGTAAAAATTTAGTTTTGCCATCCTTATCCTATCTGTCTGCTGTGTGTATATCTGTGAACACGACGATAACTTGAGCACCGTTTCATTGATGTTGAACAAATTGCATATATAAAAATTATATAAAAAATATAGGTTTTTTTTTCAACTTTTGAGCGATTTCCGGTTACTATAGCGTAATCAACTAGATCTATATGGCGTAATATCAAAAGCTGATATTTGAGTACCATTAAAGCTAGGAAGACAAATTTCAAATACTAGTATTAGCTTATTTGCGTAGATTTTTATCAACTTTTGAACTAACTATTAGGACAAGACTTATTAAATGTTCAATAAACTTTTAAAAATTAATCAAAGTTTCCTTTAATAAGCACTTCTTCTTCGTTCTTAATTTTAGTGTTGGAAGGGTTAACTGGTTATGCGCCATTGAGGCCATTGACTCCGATTTCAGCCTGCTTTTTTTTGGATTTGCTTCCATAGCCTTTGTCCAGCCAAGAACAAACTACAAGACAGCAGTTGTTTGTAACGAGCCTCATCTTTATTTAGCACTAATATTTCGCTAAATTATGCACAAAACGTTTTCGTTCATTTTGTGCGCGGTTCTTTTTCTACTTGATTCTATTCTATTTTAAAAAAAATTAAGTATTTAAATAAAACCATTTCCAGTGCCTGGAATTGTATTGAAATTGCTATACCCCTTACTGTTATAAAAGAATATACGAGAAGGTATAGCGGAGATTACTAACGATTTATTTCGAATGGTGTATAAAATATTTAAAAATTATCCTTTCCATTGTTATAAAAAACAAAGATAGTTATGAATACTAAATTGTGATGATTTTGTCAGACTTTTCTAAAGATTAGATGTATTTGGTGTTTTGGTATTTTCGGTAACTAAACCAATTTTTTATAAGCCAAAAACAGAAAATATAAAGGGAAATGGCAGAACTAGGTCGTGCGGTTTTAAAAAAACATTTTAAAATCTTATCGACAATATTTTAAGTGGGGGTTTCTGTACAGCCAATCAATATTTGTCTTACTGAAACTTTAGGTTATACCAAACGCTTGAGGAAAATAAATAGAAATGCAGCTTAAATTCAAACAATTATTTTTAAGTTTTCTGGATTTGCAACTTTTATAACATTGATTCTAAAAATATTAAATTTCTGAATTGTTTTTAGGCTAAAGTTCTTTTAATAGTTTTTTTTTCTGCTATTTTGATGGCAAAATCTTTTTTTTAAACACGTTTTTATCCAAGCCAACAATTATGATCTAACCCAACTGGGCAATCTCGGACGCCTCTATTAAAATGTTACAGGAGAAAGTTTGAAAGAAATTGATCTATTAGAAATTGATCAAATTCAGCTACAATATTTGATTGTACACAAACCTTCACACAGAGATAATGAGACAGACATTCTGAGATGGTAAAACTTAAAAAAATTATATTGTTTGGTGTCACCGTTGGAGGGAGTAGGTCGCCCCCTAACATGTGAAAGCCAAGTCTCTAGGCTTTACAGGGCTAAGCTGATAGCTGCAACTCTTCTCTAGATTTCCACACAAACATCTTCTATCTCTACAGATACATCTGGACATAACATCTTGACAGGTCCCCAATGTGAAGGTGTAGGCTGGTATAACAACATTACATTGGTAGCGGTACACACGTTTTGACACCCACGATAGCGTGGTTTGTGTGTACGACACATTACATGGGAGCCCATGCGAGTCTCCGCGTGAGTGTGGAAGACTTGTGTCCTTTTAAAGACTTTACAACTCTCTCCAGCCTCCGCCAAACCCCCCCCCCCACCCCAACATACACACCACCACTGCTTCTACAACTCCCCCACATCTTGCCAACACTAAAGCATGTCTTGTTACATCACCTGTACAGAGCAGGTGTCAAGGTCATCCTGCCAACCATGCGAGGCCCCCCTCCTGCTCAGGCTGTACATGGGGATAGAAACAGTCCTGGCGTTTTCATTCGATCTAACTGTTTTAAAAAAAGTATGTAGTGCCACTTTGGCATTTCTCGTTTCTTTTGCAGTCTTGGATAAGGATAGTGAGGTGAGTAAAATTGGAACTTCCATATCTTTCAAAATTAAAGTTCGCCTCTATTAACAAAGCATAACTATTATGGTCGATAGTTAAAGCATGTAGTTTAGCATTTAATGCACTGAGAATTGCGCGAATACTAAAAGCCTCTATTTTTAATAAGTGAGTTATAATATTATAGGGTAAGGTGGGGTAATTCCACACACGGGGTAATTCCACACACTATATACTGGATACTCTCTATTTTTAATGGGAGTAAAGTTTAATTAAAAGTTACTATTCCCTGTTTCTAAGAGGTCATTTCTTGTACTTTCTGATACTGTTAGAGAAGCGTTCATCTACAATAAGAGCAAGAATTTTAATTTTATCTGCATCTATCTTCAAACATCCTTAGGTAAGTACAACCCCTGCACTTTTAAAAAAAAAATTTTTTTGGTCTTATTTTTAATTGTTGTCAATTATTTATTGATTTTATGAAAGCTTAATCATTTTTGTTAATAGTAACAGTTAATGATGCTAGATTCAGCCTTTAATTTAGAACAGGAAAGCATATTTTTTTCAATAGTAGGTGTGGGGCAATTCCACACACATGGTGTGGGGCAATTCCATACACTATTGTTTAGAATGTCCCATGTTGCTTTTTATACTTTTTAGAGGGTTTAGCTATTATTTTAAACCATTTTAACTGGTTGTGGCTAATTCTGTAATTCACAACTCATGATTTAATCTTAAAAAATACTTAAATAGTACTAGATCTAGTACTATTTATTTTTAAAAAGACTCTGCTATTAAAGTTAAGTAAAATTGCCACAGACTTCTTTTATTTCTTTATCTATTATTATTTTTACTGTACCTACATTATTTATTATAATTTATGCAATATTTAGAGCTAAACATCCCCATACGCACATTATTAATTAGACTTTCTAACATTTAATTTTGTATTTATTTCAGAATGGTCCACAATTATAAAGGAATAACTTCGGCCTATGACTGATGAGAGCAGAATTCAGGAGGAAGAAATAGAGGCTTTCTCTTCATCCATTGATGAAGAGTGGTTGCTCCCATGCAAAATTGTTTCCAAGGGGAAAAATGTTTTTTACACATTTTTAAATACATTAATTTTAAAATTTTCATAATGTGTGTGGAATTGCCCCACTTGCCATGTTTTTGGAATAAAAGTGAAATATTTAAAAATTGTATTTTATTTTGTGAATTATCTCTATATTTGTTTGCCATCATATAAGTAATGCATGTCTAGTTATACCCTCAATATTATATTGTGGTAGTGTTAATTTTAGATTTTTTACAATTTTTTTTAAAAAGTAGTGTATGGAATTACCCCGGGTTACCCTACACGTGAAAATGAAATAAAGTAAAGCCGGTCTTATGCTTCAAGTATGGAATGAGTGACGGAATTTTTAGATTTGGCTAAAGGAAAAAAAACGTGATGTAATTGCCTGTGTTAATAGGTACATTTGGATGTATGCAACGTTAGACGATGTATCTCTTAATTAAGTGAAGCTGACTTTTCGATGAAGTTGATTAATTTGAGTAAGGCTGAGTTTAATTAATTTTAAAAGTTTAGAAAAACGACTTTACTTTGAGTGAATAATGACGTCAGATGATTTGTTTACGTTTTAGTACAATTCTATCGAAGAAGATTGTGTTACCATTCCAATGTTTAACGCGTTCTAAAGCTAATTTTCCGTCGGCTATAACTGTAACAATACGTCCGTTTGCTGTATTTATTACGTTTTAACACTTATATCAATGTTCAACTGTCTTTTTCATTTAGTTTAACAATAAATTTCTCTAGATCTACAGATCAGCTGTCGAAGGAAGAAAAAGTTATGAATCTAGATCTAGATATCTAGATCTAGATCTAGAAGTCTACATCTAGATCTAGGTCTAGGTCACTAGACTTATGTAAATTCTACATCTAGAATCTATTTCAGGCCTTAATTATTTTATATACCTCTTTGTTTGTTTAGCTATACAATTGGCTAATTTAAGATAAAATTTAATTTGAAATAATTCTAGATCTAATTCTAGGGCCGATTTGCGTAGATTCTTACGCAGACTAAAAGTAAAATATATAAGTTATTACCTACTGCAAAATACGAGCCTAGATAGCTAAGAGGTTAGCATATTAGGATACAATGCTGGTGGCACTGGTTAGAGACATGGAATTGTGAATATTTTTATTTATTTATTTATTTTTTTTGTTTGTTTTTTGTTGTGAATGATAAAGTTGCATTTGCCTATTGGAACTTAGCGGGATACAGGGCAGGTAAAGTAGAGTTCACCTGTTTCTTTGTCCTCAGTATATAACGTGGATAGTAAGGTCAGAGCCGTGCTCGGCCGGAATAATTTTTTTAAAGATAAAACATGTTGTCTGAGACTTGGCGGAACACTGGGCAGGTGAAGTAGTGTTGGGTAGGCGTAAAGTTCACCTGTGACGTCAGAATATGAAGAGATAGTGTGGTCAGACCCATGCTCAGCCAAAATCTGTGTTTTCAAAGACAAAAACATGTCTGAGTTGGCAGGTGAAGTAGAGTTAACCTGTTTTTGTGACCTCAGCATATGAAGAGATTATGTTGTCAGACGCATGCTCAGACGAAATCAGTGTTTTCAACAGACAAAAACGTCTGAGGTGTGAGTGTGACGCCTTTTTGAATGTGGGGTCTGGTTCTTTTGTGATGATAAGTGACAGACGTGATGTCATTTATGGATGACCCTCGAAACACACAGTTATCTAACTAGATAACGGGTAGTCTAGTATCACTTAAAGTCAATGAATTTAGTTAATACCAATAAAAGTGTAATTTCATTTTTCAGTATTACTCAAAAAATGAGGATGCTATGTTACGTACGATGTTTCTGGGGTGCTCTATGATGTACTACGTGCACCTAGTACTATTTGCCTCATTATCAACCATGATTAAAAGGTCGGAAAGATATTTGCCAAGGTCAGTGGGTTGATAAGTAGGCTTGTCAGTGGGCTGGTCAGTGAGTTGGTCAGTGGGTCGGTCATTGGGCTAGTTAGTGGGCTGGTTAGTGGGCTGGTCAGTGGGTCGGTCATTGGGCTAGTTAGTGGGCTGGTTAGTTGGCTGGTCAGTGGGTCGGTCATTGGGCTAGTTAGTGGGCTGGTCAGTGGGCTGGTTAGTGGGCTGGTCAGAGACCCGGTCAGTGGGCTGGTCAGTAAGCGAGCTGATCAGTGAGCTGGTCACTTAGATTTCGTCATTGGATTTACTTGTTGTTTTACAAGGTCATTGGTGAGTCGATCAGGTCACACGCTTGGTCAGTTTATATGACAGTTGATTGATCAGTGAATGTATTCATGGATCGGTCAGATGGATGCCACGTAGAGCGGTTAATGGATCGGTCTGCGTCTCAGAGCATATTTGACCGGGGACAGCACTAGTATGCCGGTGCTTGAGGCCGACTAGATGCTCAGGCCGGATAGTTATATCAGCATGGTTTAATGACGTGTTATACAGACAGGATTAACTTAAGCTAGGTTTCATATTTTTCGTTACCTAAAGTTCACTGTGTTTACAGATGAGGTGTTTTAGTTAAATGAAATAATTTATTTTACTCTGGTCTAATAAACAAATTAGTGTTGTACAAAGAAATGTGTATATTAGGTTAACTGTGCAAGCAATAAATCCATAAATGAGATGAAATAGAGAGGCCAGCACAAGGATCTATATGGACAATTTATATTAACCCTGGAGACGTAGTTTAAACAAAAAAAAACCCACACGTATAAGAATTTTCCAATTTAACGCTAACTGTAATTTCCTGTAGTCACAACCTCTGGAGTCGTTGGTGGGCTTCTTGTAATCCCCACCCTCAATGAGACCCCCCCCCCCCCTCCTCGAGGTTATCTGAGAATGTTTGTTTTCCTCGATCCACTTAACTTTATTCTAAATAATTCTTTATGATGCATTTTTAAAAGGAACTTAAAGACTAAAGAATTAAACGCAAACAACGATGAAGCTAAATGTGATGGAAGCAGCGAAAGAAGAGGTAAGGGAAATAACCATGAGAAAAGATTAATTTTTACCTGCGCAAAAACAGACTCCTTTAGGGGTCGCCCACCCCATCCTGGCTTATCGTCGCACGTCGTCCCTCAAAAAACACAATCACACCACCCCATTTAAAAGACGCCACAAAACGCCCTATCCCCGACCCCCTAAAAAACAATTCAATTGTAATAGAACATTCTATTATTGTTACAGAATAGTTGCATGATGTATTTAAGTAACTAAAAATTCAAAATATTTTCAGCTTTCGACCTTAAACTGGATAGCGTTATTCGACACTATGCCTGGAGGAAGCTGCTAGAGTGAGTACATTTTAGCACAATCTTTCCCTAAAGGAGAGGCGTAGCGAGAAGGGGGGGGGGGGGGGGCGGGGGGGGGGGGGCGGACAGCACCGGGTGACACCATTTAGGGGGGTGACACCAAGGCAAAAAATAGTAAAATATATAGAGAAAAATGTGAGGGGGGGTGCAAATCGAAAGTTTGAGGGGGGGGGGGGGTGCAAATCGACAGTTTGAGGGGGGATGCAAATCGAAAATTGAAAGTTTGTCCCGGGAAGAGTCGCTACGCCTCTGGGAGGGGGGGTGACACCATTAAGTGCCGCACCGGGTGACACCCGACCTCGCTACGCCACTGCCCTAAAGTGTTCACTTTTGAGATTTTACAAGACAAAGTTTAAACATCAAACCATATTTCATTCCTTAGTCATTCCTCAGTTTGTAAGCAGAGTTTCTTCCATGCATCTCTTCGGGGGGCGAAATTTATATAGTTTATATAGAAAATATATACTTTTAACAGTGTCCGCCCCCCCGAAGAAAGTTTACCCCCCCCCCCCCCCCCGAAGATTTCAAGTGCCCCCCCCCCCCCCCCCGGAGAAAAAAGTCTGGAAGAAACACTGTTTGTAAGGTTGAGAATTGAAAAGCTCAACTATTTAAATTACTAGTTGTTACATATCTGTTTGACTTTAAAAATAGAATCAAAACACGGACAGCTATATTCTTTATATTATGTATGCCATTAACTTAGCGTTTGACTACGTCTAGTACCTTGCTATAAAAAATATTTAGACAATCCAGCCACCTTGAAAGATATTGTCTGGAGATGGATAGGAAAGACTTTACCTGCATAGTGGACTGGACATCAGTGACTTTCAAGCACAAGGTCACCAAGTTTTCTCCAAAGGTCAAGGACGGAACTGTGATCAAAACCTCCCAAGGAGACTTATAAACAGGTGATTTTTTTATACAATAATATGACACAATGATATTTCTCCCCCCCCCCCTCCCACCCCGATGAAGACCAACACACGGCAGCTTAGATGTGCATTAAATATGGGAGAAACATGCTAGAAAGAAATTTACAGCTGATGTAAAGCTTCTCTCAAAGTACAAAGATATGGCTGAGCCCATAGGCTGAACTTATTTCAATGCCAATATAGAGCCCCACGCGTCATCCGAGTTTCTTCCAGGCAGCTCAGCCCCCCCTCACCCCCCCCCAAGAAAGTCTACCCCCCCCCCCACAGACGACATAGAACTTATATAGAAAAAATATTTTTTACCAGTGTCCCCCCCCCACCCCAGGAAATTGTTGACCGCCCCTCGATAAATATCAAGTGCCCCCCCCCCCCCCCAACCGGAGAAAAAAGTCTGGAAGAAACACTGCAAATTATAAATTCTTTAAAGAGGTCATGCTTTCAGAAAAAAATGTCCACTGTAGCTCTCAGCATTAGGTGCACACATCACGTGCTCAGCATTAGGTGCACACATCACGTGCTCAGCATTAGGTGCACACATCACGTGCTCAGTATTAGGTGCACACATCACGTGCTCAGCATTTGGTGCACACATCACGTGCTCAGCATTAGGTGCACACATCACGTGCTCAGCATTAGGTGCACACATCACGTGCTCAGCATTAGGTGCACACATCACGTGCTCAGCATTAAGTGCACAAAGTTACGTGTAACAGATAGACCAGACATAACCGTATATTTATTCACAACAGGCAAAAAATGGGTGACGCTTTGGTCTAGTTGTTATGACAACCTATCGAAAATCAAGCAAAGTCCTATTTTTAGAGGATCACAAGGCACGACATCCTGGATGGACGTGGATCTCGAACGTTGCTACACAATCAACAAAGAGGTAGTAGCCAGCAGTTGAAAAAATAATTTATTTGCTCTTATGTATAGTAATTGTTGGTATTTGGTGCCTGACTATAACTATTAACACAGGTATATATATATATATATATATATATATATATATATATATATATATATATATATATATATATATATATATATATGACAAATTGTCCCAGACAAAATATCCAAGACAAAATATTTCGCGGACAAATGATCTCAAGGACAAATGATCTCTAGGACAAAAGATACCAAGACAAAATATATCAGGACACATTATCTCAGAAAAATATCTCAAACAAAATATCTCACGGACCTTTTATCTCAAGAAAAATTACCTCACGGAAAAATGAAATCGGGGCAAGATATTTCAGTACGAATAACATCATGGTCATGATCATAGACAAAAGATCTCAGACAAAAGATCTCACGCATAATAGTTATTGTATTTGGGATAATTTTAGTCGATTTGATTTGTCTTTTTATTGTTGTCTATTGGGTGGGAACTGGTGAGTGAAACTTTGACACTTTCTACCTGGCCGATTTGTTTCTAAACTTTGCACGGGAGTCAAGACCTGATGACAATGCAATGGGACATTAAATTTGACTTTTTAGACGCTAAATTAATTTTTTTTAAGTAATTAAAAATTCTCATTTAATGTAAACTTTTCCGCGCAATCACACATACATTGTTTGTGTTGAATCGTGTCAAAACTTTTAAAGTATTTAAAAACGTGTGATAAAAAACGGTTTAAAAACAACCGGTTATAACTAGACGACGTAGTTTCTCGTTGCAAATTGGTCTATCGACTGCACTGCTCAACACAAACTCCCTGTTCTTAGACCCCATTTGGGACAATCTTTTATGACGTCCATGTGGGCTATGACAAGGGAAGGTCAAAGGGCAGTCGAGTTTTGTGGACACTTGCAATAGGTGTAACTTTCACACATCATGTACATACTATTACGAAATATAACACCATATATATATATATATATATATATATATATATATATATATATATATATATATATATATATATATATATATATATATATATATATATATATATATGTATAATTTCTTTAGTCGAAAAAATGACTGTGTGATCCGTTCCTTCATCCATCTACTACACTGAACATACTTTATAAAGTATTTTTTTTAACCCCAAATGAATCTCTCTTTCTAAACCCGAATCACTCAAATTTAAAAAGCGATGGACGCTTTTCTTTATGGTTATTTTAAAAAAAAAACCGGGAGTGATCTCCGCTAAACTTTCTCGAATAATCTTATATAACACTACGGGGGATGGCAACTTGGGATATAGACACGATTGTAAATCCATTTTTAAATACTTTAACTTTTTAAAATAGAATAAAATCTCGTAGGAAGAAGAATTGCGCACCAAGTGAATGCCAAACAAAATGTGTATAATGGTGCGGCATATTATTAGTACTTTAAAAATTCCCATGCATTTTTGAGAAATCGAAAATAGCGTAAATTATTACTTCCGGTCAATGGAAATTGTGCAAAATTTGACAGAAGGCAGAGAACTAGATCTTTTGCTTGCGTGTGAATTTTCATTCATCTATCTGAATCAGTACTCGTTATAGGCTTTTTAGAAATTGAAAGTAGAAAAAATTCCACTTCTCGGTTATCGGAAATCGCTCAAAAGCTGATACAGATCTACTAATTTGATATAAAACTTATATATGAAATTTCATCATCTTAGCTGTAACGGAACTCAAGTTAAATTATGTTTACACACACACACACTTACACACACATACACACTATCCAGTTTTTCCGACTTCATTAGGCATAAAACATAAAACGCCAACATTTTAATAAATGTTGATTTATAATTTTTGCCCGATTAAAATAAGTCCTCTTTACCCCGGATGAGATGAAGGACTGAGGTGCAGTGTTTCTTCCAGACTTTTTTCTCCAGGGGCACTTGAAATTTTCGGGGGAGGGGAGGGCGGTAAACTTTCTTCGGGGGCGGACACGACACTGTTAAAAGTACATATTTTCTATATAAATTATATAAATTTCATTTCGTTCGGGGGGGGGGGGGGGGAGCGGTAAAAAAATTTCGGTGGGGCAAACCCCCCCCCCCTCCCCCCGAAGAGATGCCTGGAAGAAACTCTGCTGAGGTGTAAAACGGTGAAAACTGTCAAAATTTCATGTGATTTTTTTCCACGATTGCAGTACTTTCTCTATAGGCCTACTCTGTATACGAGAAAGTAAGAAGGTGCATTACAATATATTCAAAGGAAAACGTTCATTTTTGTTTACCTTTTAATTAATTATTATATTTAAACGTTTATAATTTTTTTTTAATTGATTGTCATGTGGTTTCTATTTATACTAATGCTTTTAACTTACAATGATACTTACAGGTGGGTGTCCACTTTAACCTCCATCAAGCCTCATATATTTTTAACGCCGAAAATAACGTAAGTCTCAACAAGGTCAAAGGTCAAGTGTTCCAAGAGACTCTCGCCTGGGAGATAGACACGGAGGTAGGTTTTTCCAGGTGTTCCAGAAAACAGTTGTCAATTTACCTTGTTTCAATCGTCAGGTAATTTTAAAAAAAAAGTAATTTCCCTAATTATCTTTCGCAGGTTGAAGTTGAGCCATCGTCTCGAGCCCATGCTCAGCTGTTAGCGAGACAAGAGTGCTCTGTCGTGGAGTTTGAGATTCGAACCACTTTGTCGATTCCTAAAGGTAAGATCCAATTTTTTAATTCTGAGAATAAATAATAAGCATAATTTCAATAATGTTATTTTTCCCTTAACAGTGTTCCGGCTAATTAAATTGCTTAATTTATTGCATTCGACAGGTGTAGTCCCTGTTACCTTTAAACACAAAGACAGAGACGTGTCATTTGTGTTAAACATTGAAAACTTACATGAGGCTTTTCATCTTGTAGACGAGGGCGGAGTTCTTAGACATGAAGAAAAAGTGAGCGTCTTCTTTGATCAAAGCATACACATTTATAAAATATTTTTAAGATATTTTTTTGCCTTATAGTAGTAGAAAAACATAAATTTTCTTTTTCGTTGATATAAAATCTAGATCTCTACTATCGCAATAAAAAATTAATTTATTGCTTAGTAAGGAAAAACTATGTTTTTGTTTTAAATTTCCAGGACAAAACATAAAATAAAATATCGACATCATAATTAATGTCTTCACTCTTTTGAGCTTGTAATGAAAAAAAAATAATTGATAGTCTAGAAAAGTCTCAACTAATTTTATTGTTAACCCAAATAGGCACAATTTTAACCTAAACATGCACATGCGTAAAAATGTATATATATATATATATATATATATATATATATATATATATATATATATATATATATATATATATATATATCCCCTGGGAGAAAACGCCTGAGCCACACCTCCCCACTGGACTAGGTTTTGGGCTGCGCCTACGTAAGCTCGGCAACCTTTGCCGCTTCTTCTAATGTTCACTCCAGGATTTTCTTAGCCGGCCAACTTTCCGCTCCCCCGGCCCCCCCCCCCCCCCCGGGGATTCCAGTCTAATGCTATACTCGCGATATTACCCTCTTCCTTTCTCAAGTATGCCACAACCAGCCCCATTTGCAGACTTAGACGTCCCTGTCTATTGGTTCAAGCTTTTTGTTTTGCCAAAGGTCTATTTTGACATGTTATAAGGCTATCTTATCCTTAGGATCTGTAGTAAAAATATGTTTGTGGTCGACTGTAGCCTGTCTCTACTGTATTTGCTTTGGTAACCGTTTAGTTCTCCTAGCCATAAAGTAATACTGCCTTAATAAAGATATAATAGGTATATATATTTATGTATGTAAACTCAGTTTACAATGTTTGTCTTAACCCCCAACCCCCACCCCTCAGAGGTGTGTGGAGTTGATTGAGGAGAAGTGGCTGGACAAAGATGGCGTGGAGCAATCTACCTCCCACCCACAGATCATCACCCGGGGCACCTGTGTCTGTCTTAACTGGACTGACCAGAGAGTGGACATCAAGACCAGTCCATTGTCAATGGACGAGTCCACTTCTGATGGGGACCACAACATGAACAAGACGCCGGTCAACGACACTGAAGAAGACCCAGGCGTCGACCCATTTGTTGTCGTCGATTAGCCAGCAATTTTGAAACTACATTTTAACAAGAGCCATATTTATTAACGTAATTAAGTATGCCTATTTATGAAATATTTTTTAAAATCTAGTTTCAATGTTTTAAATTTCATAAAATTTCAAAAACTGAAAACAAATACTTTGAAATACATCAACTATATTCATTATATGCATACAATTTTCCAATATATAATTTTTTTTTTACAAATTACTCATGACATCAACAGTTGGATTGTATATGAAATTTTAAAATAAATAAACGTCGTTAATAAAATAATATAATGTGTCTGTTTGTATTCTCGTATTCTACTTTAAATAATAGCCTCTTTGATACAGAGGCGTAGCGAAGGGGGGGGGGGGCAGGAGGTACATATGTCCCCGGACGCCTACATTAGGGGGCGCCAAAATGGGTTTGAAAAAAAAATTAAAATCTCGTTTTTGCTGCATTTTTGCATAATAAATATAAATAAAATATATGGGATGGGGGGTGCAAATCGAAAGTTTTAGGGAGGGGGTGCAAATTAAAAATTGAAAGGTTGCTCCCAAGGGGGGGGGGGGGGGGGGCGCCAAATTGAAAGTTTGTCCCCGGGCGCCGGGAAGGCTCGCTACGCCTCTGCTTTGATATGTAAAGAAATAAAAAAAAATTCAGATCTATGTAGCTATTTAGTAAAGGTCTAAGGAAAGGCAGGCTGAAGAGGAATGAGATAAAAGGGTTAGAGCATGGGGGGAAAAAACTGCAGCTTCAGAAAGAAGCAGACAAAAAGATAGAAGAAGCAGAAAAAATAAATAAAACTAGAGATAGAGCATAATAGAATTGCAATAGAACGACAGACTATCAGTAACACCAATCATATGTATCTGAAAATACGTACACCTTGGAGTTGAGATAACAAACAATACGAGAAAACAGCCGTCCTTGACGACAGTTTACAGACGACAATAAAAAGATCAAGCAGAACTTCTTACCTCCCTATAGTTTCAAATCGTTTAAAAGCTAAATTATCTGCCCCTAATACCCGTCACTTATTCGACCCGGCTCTACGATTGTAAACATTCGGGGTGAACCACCCTACTAAATACAATATAGATATAATACTCCCAAGGTACAGTCTGTTACACCTGACTCACGTCAGGAAAAGAAAAGCCGACTGGACATAGTGTTGACCACACGATCCCTTCCTATGCCGGGGACAAGGAAACAGGTCAACTCTATTTCACCTACCCCGTGGACTTACGTATTTGAAAAAGGTAATTTTATTCCTGCACAGATCATATAGCAACACTAAGTCTATTCACAGAGCAGACCTAGAATATACTTTTTATAGATATTGTTAAAGTTTAGTTGGTAGCGTAGACAGAGCAGTGGTATGGGAACTTATGCGTAGACAGAGCAGTGGTATGGGAACTTATGCGTAGACAGAGCAGTGGTATTGGAACTTATGCGTAGACAGAGCAGTGGTATGGGAACTTATGCGTAGACAGAGCAGTGGTATTGGAACTTATGCGTAGACAGAGCAGCGGTATGGGAACTTATGCGTAGACAGAGCAGTGGTATGGGAACTTATGCGTAGACAGAGCAGTGGTATGGGAACTTATGCGTAGACAGAGCAGCCATATGGGAACTTATGCGTAGACAGAGCAGTGGTATGGGAACTTATGCGTAGACAGAGCAGTGGTATGGGAACTTATGCGTAGACAGAGCAGTGGTATGGGAACTTATGCGTAGACAGAGCAGTGGTATGGGAACTTATGCGTAGACAGAGCAGCCATATGGGAACTTATGCGTAGACAGAGCAGTGGTATGGGAACTTATGAAACACTAAGTCGTGTGGAGCTACAGATTAGTGTATTCCAATGGTTCCAAGATGTTCACAATAGCAAATTATCAGAAAGAGCTAAAGTCTAAAATTTGAGTGAGCACTTGGTTGACGGGTTGACCAAATAATGAACAAACTCCAGGAAAAACATAAACTGGAATCGACCGGGCACGCAACTTAAAGATTTGGATTTCATGGATGAGCTCTGTCTTCTCGCACATAGTCAACAAAAAACGCCCCCCCCCCCCACCAACCTCTTGGAGAAAGCTGACGAACGATTTTTACCAGACTCTACACTTAGTTCTACACAATCAAGGTAAAAATTAGTTCAATCAGCAGTTAAAGCCTTTTAGCCGTTTATTTCTTAACTTTGACGGTGTATATTTCCACATTAAAGCTTACAATAAGCTTTTGAATTGTGTCTATCCGTCACCCTCCCCCCCCCCCCCCCTTTCCTAGCTACGCCACTGCCAAAACGACTTTAGAATTTTATTTTTAAGGTATTGTTGGAAAATCGAAACTAAATAGAGCATTTCGCCTTAAGCGGATATGCGAGGCTCGTATAACATTTCACAGCTCCCCCCCCCTCAAACTACCATCACGTACACACCTTAAACACACCAGCGTGACAGTTTGGTTCTGTAATTCCCGACAATAAAGTGCAAAACAGTGTGCACTTAATAATTGCGAGTCTATATTTTCACGCCTTAGAGATTGGTTTCTTATGAGACCGTACATCTAGAATATTTAGATCTAGATTCTAGATCTATTACCCAGCGAAAGAACAAGTAAAAAGACATGTAAGATACCTGTTTACCTTCGTTTTTTTTAACACTTAATCTACAGCGTAGACCCTAGATCTATTGGCGTTGGCTGCAGTTTACAGACAGTTAAGAGGGACCAGGTTATAAATAATATTGCTGACACGGACAAAAAGCATGTTTCTGTATAAAAGAAAACGTAGGCTTACACGTTTAAATTTTTCAAATCAACACTAACTTAAAGTTTGAAATTTATTTAAAAAAATAGTACAATGTGTGTCTTGAATAATGAGTAAGAATGTGTTGAATAATGAACTTAATTAATTATTTCTGTTTAACTGTAAAGGCATAGTAATGGGTTGAATATAGTAAGATTCGACCCCAACCGAATAACATTAACAATTGTTACCTAAGTAGTAGCTTGACAAGGTGTGCTGATTACACCAGGTACACCAGGTACACCAGGTAATTGGTGTTATGTGGCGCTAATGTCCAGTCTCGGATAGATTATGCAGCACCCCTACCCTAAGCCCTTCCCCGCCCCCCCCTACTAAGTCCAATGAAAATTACTGGACGTGGGTGCTGGTTTACTACTAAGCCGTGACGTAGCCACGTAGGCCACACCAGGTGTATGGTGAAACCCCCGGCTAACAGGGATCTGGTGAAACCCCCGGCTGACCTTCAATAGGAGAAATCAGGTTCTTGCAAACACCTTCAATGGGAGAAAGTAGGTTCCTTCAAACACCTTCAATGGGAAAAAGTAGGCTCTTGCAAACACCAACAATGGGAAAAAGTAGGCTCTTGCAAACACCTTCAATGGGAGAAAGTAGGTTCCTTCAAACACCTTCAATGGGAGAAAGTAGGGTCCTTCAAACACCTTCAATGGGAAAAAGTAGGCTCTTGCAAACACCTTCAATGGGAAAAAGTAGGCTCTTGCAAACACCTTCAATGGGAGAAAGTAGGTTTCTTCAAACACCTTCAATGGGAGAAAGTAGGTTCCTTCAAACACCTTAAATGTGAGAAAGTAGGTTCCTTCAAACACCTACAATGGGAGAAAGTAGGTTCCTTCAAACACCTTCAATGGGAGAAAGTAGGTTCTTGCAAACACCGACAATCAGAGAAAGTAGGTTCCTTCAAACACCTTAAATGTGAGAAAGTAGGTTCTTGCAAACACAAACAATTGGAGAAAGTAGGTTCATTCAAACACCTTCAATGGGAGAAAGTAGGTTCCTGCAAACACCGACAATCAGAGAAAGTAGGTTCCTTCAAACACCTTAAATGTGAGAAAGTAGGTTCTTGCAAACACAAACAATTGGAGAAAATAGGATCTTGCAAACACCTTCAATGGGAGAAAGTAGGTTCTTGCAAAATCGGAGATAGTAGGTTCGTCACGCCACCTACCATATATGCGTCTCATTGTCGTATTGAGGACGCAGACGTGTGTCACTGTGCAACATGACAGACGATATTGTAGTCTCCCCACTATCTACACACTCACACAACCCCATCACACATACAGTCTTACTCCCTTACTACTCAACACCATTGACACAGATTTTTCTTACGTCTAGCTGGCCTAATAATTACTGATTAGAGAGCGCTGTACCATGCTTTGGCTGCCCGTATTCAGTTCTTTCGTGATTTTAATTGTTCTGCCATTCTATGAGACAAAATTAATTTTGAAATTTGCTGGGGTGAGTAAAATAGGTATATAATTATTTTGTTTTTGATTTTAAAAAATCTTACAGTGTGAAAGGGTATATTAGATACTTATTTGGGTCTATTGATCACGCAAACTATAAAAACTAAAATAAAAAAAAAAACCAACGACAGTGTAGAATACATGCAGTGTGTATCAATGGATTACAAGACACGTTTGATAACACTGGTAACGCGGTAACAAGGTCTCTGTATATTATTGCTGTTTATGGCTAACATATAGCTACATATATATAGTAAAATGTTTAAAAAAAATTTTAAGCATTTAATTAAGGATTAGGATTTTTAAAAAAAACGATTAAAACGTTAATTGTTGGTTTCAATCCAAGGATTTATTCGACCAAGTAATTTGGGGAATATACCTTTGTGTTTTATTAATTTGGATACACGCTGCGCTGTTGGCAACGATCATTCGCGCCATTATGAGGCGTGCAAACTACTTGAACAGGTGAGTGAGCAGGTCAGTTGTTCAAAGGTTGAATGGTCATTAGGGTAGTTTGTTGATTTGGTCATAAGGTTTGTCAGTTTAACTGTCATTTGATTGGTCCATTTAATTGTCATTTGGTCATTTAAACTGTCATTTAATTGGTCAGAAGTCTTAACAGTGGATAGGTCCCTGTGTTGGTCTGTAGGTTAGTTGGTGGTGTGGTCTGTGGGTTGGTGTGTGGGTTGGTGTGTGGGTTGGTGTGTGGGTTGGTCTGTGGGTTGGTCTGTGGGTTGGTGTGTGGGTTGGTCTGTGGGTTAGTTGGTGGTGTGGTCTGTGGTTTGGTCTGTGGGTTGGTCTGTGGGTTGGTCTGTGGGATAGTTGGTGGTGTGGTCTGTGGGTTGGTTTGTGGGTTGGTCTGTGGGTTGGTGTGTGGGTTGGTCTGTGGGTTGGTGTGTGGGTTGGTGTGTGGGTTGGTCTGTGGGTTGGTCTGTGGGTTGGTTTGTGGGTTGGTCTCTGGGTTGGTATGTGGGTTGGTCTGTGGGTTGGTCTGTGGGTTGGTCTGTGGGTTGGTCTGTGGGTTAGTTGGTGGTGTGGTCTGTGGGTTGGTCTGTAGGTTGGTCTGTGGGTTGGTCTGTGGGTCGGTGTGTTTGTAGGTGTATGAGTTGGTCTGTGGATTGGTCTGTGGGTTTGTGTGTGCGCTGGTGTGGGTTGGTCTGTGGGTTTGTGTGTTGGTTGGTGTGGGTAGATCTATGGGTTTGTGTGTGGCTTTGTGTGGGTTGGTGTGTGGGTTGGTGTGTAGGTTTGTGTGTGGGTTTGTGTTGGATGGTCTGTGAGTTGGTGTGTGGGTTGGTGTGTGGGTTGATCTGTTGGTTGGTCTGTGGGTTGGTGTGTGGTTTAGCTTGTTAATGGTTTAGTTAGATGAACAGTAGGATGATCGGCTAGTGGGTTAGTGAATGAATCATTTTATATTTGTTCATGATATTTATTTTCACTTGGTACTATTAATTAATTTTTTATGGTCTAAAACCATTTAATTAAATAAATGTAGAGAGTATACACAAGCTGAAGTTAAAGAATTGCGCGAGGAAGCGAAAAAGTTTGGATATGTGAATAGGAGAATGGGTAAGAAATTCATCGTAAATTATAATTTTTATTATACCAATATTTGCACTGTAGTTTATGTTTTTACAAATTCTAGGAGTTAAAAATAAATAAATTAAAAAAATTCATAAAAAACGTTTTAATAACAAGCTTTTATGTACTAATGCACTAAAAAGTAGAAAATAAATTATAGACTACTATTTAAATAACTATAAAGAAAAGCGTGGGTCTCTTCCTAAACATTAGTGAAGGTATCCAATAGATACTAAAGTGGCCCACGCTTTTCTTTCTAGTTATTTAAATAGTAGTCTATAATTTATTTTCTACTTTTTAGTGCATTAGTACATAAAAGCTTGTTATTAAAACGTTTTTTATGAAATTTTTTTTAGCACTTTACATGTTTTTATTTACACTAGAGTTTAATGACTATAAACCATTGCGCGCCGATTGAAACGTGATAGCGCAGATATTGAACGTGATGACGCGTGACGTGCGGTTCCATAGACATGCCTACTAATTCGGTCCAAATTTTAATTAATTCATAAAAAATTAATTAGGCATCCAATTAAGTCAAATTTAATGTCACAATGCATTGTCTTCATGTCTTGACCCACGTGCCAAGTGTGAATGGTATCGGTCAAGTAGAAGTGTCCGAATTTTCATTCCTGCGTTTCGATCTAGACTGACGACTGACGACAGACAGGAAGTGAGTTCAATAAAAGCTTGTAAAAAATAGATAAAATAGTCGATAATTAAGTATTTAAAAAAAACAAGTACTTTTATTTTTTAGCATTCAACTCCTCCTGAATACAGCGACACCTCAATGAGAGGTCCACAGTCTTTGCCTGTCTGATGTAGAGATTTCTAGTATTAACACTGGACACCGCCCTGTTTGTTCGTAGTGAATATAGAATTTGTAAATGAATCGCTTTGATATGAATACCGTGTATTAATTTATAGGGACTGCCAGCGTAGAAAAGTAAAGTAAAACGACTTCCTTTCGACTTTGAAGTTACAGTGTATTTTTACAATGGAGGTAGTCTTATAATTTTATTTCGGTATTTACCAAAATTTGGTACATCCATGAAAAAAAGAACATTTTTCTCTACATAGTTCTAATGTCGATATACACATTGCAGATTGTGCGATATCGACAGTGAGGCCTGTTATCAATATTCAAACCGCTAAGCCTGGTAAGCCTAAAGAATATATACATAGATAACTCCATATTCCTCTCTACTCCTTTGTTACAATATAACAAAATAAAAACCAATCCACTCTTTCATGTTATGTAATGTGTACACGTTTTATTAACAGACACGAACTTCAAGAATAATCCAACCCTTAATCTGGATGATGTCGCCAGACGTTGTGGCTTGAAATTGTTGTACAAGTGAGTATCATACGGAACCTGGAGGATGTTGTATAAGTATCCTATAGTGCCCGGAAGTTACTGTATAAATAAGTATCATACAGAATTTGGAACTTGCTGTATAAGTATCATAAAGAACATTGAAGTTGCTGTATACTGTATAAGTATCATACAGTGACTTGAAGACTTTGTATAAATGAGTATCATTCAGAACTTGGAAGTTGCTGTATAAATAAGTATCATACAGTGCCTTTATTCTTCTTGCGAGTTGTCTAAACAAAAGCAGAAAGAAAAGAAAAAAAACTAAATTCTGTATGAGGAAAACTAACACATGACCGAATTTTTAAAGAACTTAATATATTTATTATTTTGTCTATGTGCGTAAATTCTCCCATAATATCAAACCAGATATACATCTTAGGTTGCATGATAAAATATATTTACTTTGTCACAATACAAGACACAATTAATGCGACACGAGTTATATTTCGTGTCGTAACTTTAAAAAAAAATATTTTATTTAGGGAATGTTTATATTTGATGGAACATCCACTTAAATGTGAGGTGGATTGGGTGGAGCTGACCTTTGAACACAGGGTCACCAAGTTTTTTCCAAAGGTGAAGGACGGAAATGTGATTGCTACCCCCCGGGGAGAAATACAAACCGGTAATTGTTTTTAAAAAAATTAACATCTGCATAGCTGAGCTTCACGTCCCGGGGGATGTATGTGTGGGAGTGAGGGTGGGAAGATCTAGCTAGTGGGGTTTATGTAGAAATTTAGGGTCTCTCAAACACACGTCGATGTCTAAAGGTTGAGCCTTATCAATTGCGCGGTCATAAAATTCAAGGACTGTTGTGATGAATCGCAGAATAGGGGGATGAAATTAGTTAAAATTTGATAAATGACAAGAAAGCGTTCGTTGAAGATTTCTTCAGCACCAACAATTGGAATCAAAAAGCTATTGTTTACCTGATAGACATATTTAAAACAAATGAGCAAGTGTTTATTTTTTTTTAAATCAGGAACAAAATGGGTAAAGCTGCTATCGAGTTACTTCAATAATGAATCCGAATTCAAACAAACCTGTCATTTTAGAGGATCACGTGACACGACAACATGGGTGGACGTGGACCTGGAACAGTATTACACGGTCAACAAACAGGTAGTGGCTAGGTGTTGAAAATTTATCTTTCTCTGTGATGTATTGATGTATTCTAGTAAATAGTAGGTTTGGTACAAGACTTAGTATATAATACATAAATGTATATAATACATAAATGTATATATATATATATATATATATATATATATATATATATATATATATATATATATATATATATATATATATATATATATATATATATATATATATATATATATATATATATATATATATATATATATATATATATATATATATATACATTTAGGTGTGTATCGAAGTAAAACTTCCGCAAATCCCTCATTTTCCGATGGACAAAGTCATAACACTCAGCCTCAATAAGCTTAAAGGCCGAGTTTTCGAAGAGATTCAAATGCGGCAAGTAAACATGCAGGTATGTTTTTAGTTTTTCCCCAAAGTTTGACTTGTCACGGTGTTTACGTAGCGAAGAACCTAATCGGAGTTTTTTTGACCGAGTTAATGTTTTGCAGGTTGAAGTTGAGCCATCGTCTCGAGCCCATGCTCAGCTGTTAGCGAGACAAGAGTGCTCTGTGTTTGAGTTTGAGATTCGAACCACTTTGTCGAGTCCTAAAGGTCAAACCAACTTTCTAGTTTTAAAATAAAAATAAGCATTTATAGAAGTTGTTCAATATTTTCTTAATTTTTTAAAGAAACGTACAGCGTTCTAGCACATGAAATATTTGTTGCGCCATTCTACAGGAAATGTTCACGTTAAATTTCCTTTGGAAGCCATCATGTATGCTTTGGGTATTAAAGACTTACATAAAGGTTTCCAGCTTTTCGAAGACGGAGGTGTTCTCAAACCAGAAGAAAAAGTGAGTTGTCTCCCTTAGTTGTTTTTGTTTCCGTCAATATACAAACTTAAGCGTCATTGTACAAACATTGTACATGTCGACCGCAAAATAGCCCAAAAATATATGAGAATAATCTCGAAATTTTTCGAGAAGCCCATTAATCATGCATGGTGTTATTGGAATAAGTATGGTTACAAAAACCTGACTGTTTGGTTTTAGTCGGACTTTTATAAAAATCGGATGTATTTGACGTTTTAGTATTTTCGGTATTTAAACACAATTTTAAAAAAAGGCAAAAGCAATTTGCTTTTCACGTGGTAACGGAGACATAAGCTATTCGATTGGTTAGCACAAATTTCATCTTACACCATGTAAACAACAATGGCAAAATTGTGGTTTAAAGTAGCATAATTTTATTCAAATTTATTTTTTATTGGCAAATTCGTAAACAAATAACTATGATAGGTGGTGCTGTCAGAAATCGATCTCGGAGTTCCTTTACAGCCAATCAATGTTTCTCTTAGGAAAGTGAAACATCCGGTTATATTTTAGGCTTGATGGAAATAAATAGAAATGTAGTCTTAAACTCGAAACATTATTTTGAATTTCTACGGGTTTGCAATTGCTATAACATTGATTCTAAAAATATTTAATTTCTTAAATATTTTCAGGCTTATTATTTTAATATTTGTTTTTTTTTACGTGTTTTATCTTAAGATTTCGCAATTCAAATCGCTTGCAAAATATATTTTAAAAAAAACACATGGCAACAATAATAGTGAAATGATTCTCCTCAGCTCGGTAATGTCCATTGTATGAATTCAAACTTTTGCTTAAAATTGTTATTTAAATTTTTAAAATGCGGTTTTTTTTTTATATTCAAAGAAAGTTTTGAATAGAAAAAGTGTATCAAATACCATTTTATGTTAGATTTTTGGTGTCAGTCAATTGCTTTATCAGGTAATCGCTTAGACCAGTTGTCTTAATGAAGTGCTTTGCATAGAACTTAAAATATATGGACTATATTCCATTTCTAAACTCTGCACATAGACCACGACAAATTCTTTAGTAAAATGATCACCACACAGCAGTAACGTTATTTTTTTAATGATGAAAATTAAAAGCTAAATTTATTTAATAAGAACAACGTTTGATTATACTTTAAATTGTGTTAATTTTCAAAATGTTAAATATAAATTCACTTACAACATTTACTTCATAAAAAATAATATAATGTGTTTTTTTTTTTCGGGCAAACGGCTTTCGCGAATATGTCTCAATCTGACAATGTATTAGAGAAAAATGACTTAGAACAAACAGGCCTTCGGGAAGCTGGCCTTCGGACTAACGTGTGTTCCATTTACTGAGGAACCCCCGAGATAGACTCAAAGCACAACCTTGCACCACTAATAAAGCCCTTAGTGGTCAAAGCTACAATTACAACATGTTATCAAACAGGTTAAAGAGAATATTTTCTCATTCCCTCTCCTCTAAGGCTTGTGTGGAGTTGGTGGAGGAGAAGTGGCTGGACAAAGATGGCGTGGAGCGCTCGACCACCTACCCCCAGATCATCACCCGGGGCACCTGTGTCTGTCTCAGCTGGACTGACCAGAAAGTGGACATCAAGACCAGTCCATTGTCAATGGACGAGTCCACTTGTGATGGGGACCACAACATGAACAAGACGCCCGTCTGTTACACCGAAGAAGACCCAGGCGTCGACTCCTTTGTTGTCGTCGATTAGCCAGATATTTTATCATTGCTCTAATTGGTGCAACATTTTTAACAAGAGCCATATTTATTTACGTAATTAGGCAAGTCTATTTATGAAAGATTTTTTTCTTAAATCTAGTTTCAACTGTTTTAAATGTCATAAATGCTTTTAAAACATTAGCATAATCAAAAACATTGCATTGTATGCATACTATTTTCTAATATTTAATTTCTTTTTACAAAAAAATGTATAACATCAACAGTTGGATTGTATCAGTAGTTTAGAAATAAAAAAAACTTCATTAATTAAACAATAAAATGAGTGTTTTTGTTATCATCTTCTACTTTAAATAATAGCTACGTAAAGAAGTAAAAAATGTCAGATAGACATTTCTGATCTGGGTAGCTATTTTGTTCACGCTTCATAGACTTTGTAACAAGGAGAAAACTAAATTTACAAAGACAATATTGTCCTTTCCAGTGAAATAATTAATTGAATGTAATCAAAGACATCATTAAACACGGGCTGATACGACCTGATATAATGGGTTTGTCACCAAGACGAAAATATGAAAGCGAGACATTGAGACCGTTATGTTCGTGTAAAATGTGAACGAAAATGATTTTGTTATGGTTGATTAGCTAGAGGTATATAATAATATACAAATAGTATAAATACTAAATATACTCTTAACATAATAACACTAATCATACAGGGGTCAATGTATAACCTGAATTGGGATTAAGCTAATCTAAACGTTAATTACTAATTATTTAATTCCATTTTTTCAAGTCGCATTGTGTGTCAGCAGTCTATGATACTTAAATATTAAGAATTAGGCGTGATTACCAATTTTTGCAAATAATGGTTACTGGAACATTTAGAGAAACAGAAAATGTCAGGTCTGGATAGCTATGGACTCAAACAATTTGCAAATAATGGTTACTGGAACATTTAGAGAAACAGAAAATGTCAGGTCTGGATAGCTATGGACTCAAACAACCAGGGAGTATAAAAAAAACTAAACTTGACACAACCTCGACCCAGAGACGTAGCGACCCTTCCCGGCGCCCGGGGACAAAGTTTCGATCCTCAAACTTTCGATTTGCACCCACCCCCTCGAACTGTTCATTTCCACCCCCCCCCTCAAACTTTCAATTTGGCGCCCCCCCCCCGTAAGGTCGGCGCCCGGGGACACAAGTTCCCCCCCCCTCGCTACGCCTCTGCCTCGACCACAGCAGTTTTGTTAACGCTCCATCGACTTGACCACACCGACCTGCTCCAGCCAAATTTCTCACTTTGTTTAGTTGCCGCGGTGTGACTCGGTGGTAGCCTGGTTTTATACTGTTATGTTGAAAGATCTACAGTAAGACAGGGGTGTTCGTTTGAAACATTAAGAGGAAAAGCGTTTAACAGAGCTATTGACAGCATTGGGTTTAATTGCCAGGCTTGATTCTTTAAGATTCCCCTGAGTACACACAGCTGTAGTTGGTACCTGGTGTGAATCCGTGAAAAAACTAATGGCTTAGCATTATGCTGGACACACAATATCTCTATTCTTTATAACCAAAGGGTAAAAAAAATCATACGGAGAATCGAGTTTTAAATAACACAAGACGAAAGTTGAAAAACATCACCTAGAAAGTTACTCATTGCGATAGTTATACTAGTCTGAAATGTAACTTTAATTTACTTCTCAGCGATTTCCGATAAATGGAAGCGGGACTTTTAGTTTTTCAAAAGCCTATAAATTGAGTACTGTTTCAGATAGATAAATGAAATTTCACATATAAGTAAAGGATCTAATTATCTGCCTTCTGTCAAATTTTGAGTGTTGATATTGTCTAGGCTGTAAAAATATGGAACTTGTTTTGTTGTCGGTAGTGTTTTGTTTAGTTTTGTGTAGTTTTGTATTGCATATTTCGTTGTTTTCTGTACTCCACAAGGTATCTATCCAATTTTTCACTGATACAAATGCCGATAGTTTTTACACACTTAACTAACACAGATAAACTAACAACTAAAAAATAAATACAGCGTTTACACCTTACAATACAACGGGAAAACGTATATATAAACGTTTATATATTTAAAAATTAGTTACTTATATTACAGTAGATATAGACGGGTCTTAAGTGTTCTTGCTTAAAAGAAGGAACATAATAAAAATCAATTTAAAAAGACTTACTAATTTTTTTAAAAAACTTACTAGGACTATCGACAGGCTGTTTTAATTGTCAAATTTCATAAATACTAAAGCCAGAGAAAAAAAAACAAGTAGAATTTTTTTTTTAATAACAAGTTTTAATGTACTCAAAAAAAAGAAAAATTATCGTTTAAAAGTAATTGGTTGTGCCTGAAATTAAGTAAACACATTTTTTTTAAACTTTGATTTTAAAATTTAGAAACATGATTAAATATTGATTGAACTATGTATAACTAATTGACGACAACAAATGAATTGAGGCCCGAGTCTTCAATACTTCTGTCCCTTGACATCTTGTTGATGCTGTGGTCTCCATCAGAGGTGGACTCGTCCATTGACAATGGACTGGTCTTGATGTCCACTTTCTGGTCAGTCCAGTTAATGCAGACACAGGTGCCCCGGGTGATGATCTGGGGGTAGGAGGTCGAGTGCTCCACGCCATCTTTGTCCAGCCACTTCTCCTCAATCAACTCCACAAACATCTGAGGGTGGGGGTGGGGGTGTAGTGAGGACAAAATATCAGTAACATTTGTTTATCTCTCATGAAATTTGTGTCTATTATTAATATGTTATTAAAAATAGTTAAATCTGTTTAATTTTAATCTAGAATATTTCTTTTAATATATATATATATATATATATATATATATATATATATATATATATATATATATATATATATATATATATATTAAAATAATTACAAACTCAAGACAAAGAAACAACAAAGACACAATTTGTCAAGGGTGTGTATTTTATAGTATTCAAATGGGGTTGTAATGACAACATTTTGTGTGGAGTGGATTTTCAAATTTTGTGCATTTCGGGTAGCCAAGCTAGTAATTAGGAAGGGTAAAGCAACAATTGCAGACTGAATCAAATAAAATACATACATGTACAGACGCAGTGCAAATAGTTTTTCGTGTGTATGTTGACACGATAAATGAGCACTTTTGTCGCGGATGTAGATGTGTATATGTTATAATGATACAGAAGGTAATACACTTCGCTCAAGTAGGCCTACTAATGATAATACTGCAAAATGAACATTTCTGTAATGGCACTTTCGGTGTAATTGGGCTATAGAAATGTTTTGTATTAATTGTTTTTAATACCTGGATTTTTAAAAATAGAATATAATCGAGTAGAAAAATAATTACGCTAACAAATAAACATTTTTTGAGAAAATACTACTAGTAACTAATAACAGTCCCCGGAAACCACTCAATATTTCACATATCAAAAGAAAAAAATGTTATATCTATGCATAACATTACATGTTCCTAACTAAAACGGTACTTGTGTTATCTGTGTTTTAAAAAGCGGAAACAGAGTAAAGTACCGGATGTCCGGATATCGGCGGTCACTCCAACTTTAAAAGTAATCCAAGTATATAATCTTATATCTATATATACAATTTTGTCTACCACGAAAACGCCGAAAACTGTCAAAATTGTATTTAACTCTTGTGCACGATTACAATGCACTTTATAGGCCTACACTCTCTAAAGCCCTATATCAAAGGGAAACAACTCACCTTTTCTTCAGGTTGTAGAACACTGCCTACTTCCTCAAGGCGGAAAACCTCGAGAATGTTTTCAATGTCCACCTCCCATTGTCTATCTCTACTCTCAAATCTGAAGGTAACCTCGAAGGCACCTGTTTAAAATATGCAATATAATTAATTAATTTTATGAGCTAGGAAAATGTTTGTATGCAGAAAATTCATCATATTTCTGCATGTAAAATCTTATTTTTTACAACTAAAAGTTGAGTTTTACCTTTAGGAATTGACAAAGTGGTTCGAATCTCAAACTCCACGACAGAGCACTCTTGTCTTGCTAGCAGCTGAGCATGGGCGCGATACGATGGCTCCACTTCAACCTGCAAATACATTTCTCGGTTAAAAATGTATTTCAAGATATACATTATTTACACAACGTAAGGTGACAACATGGCATATGGAAAACTTGGAGAAATACCTGAGAGTTAACCTTCCAGGTGCGAGTTTCCCCAAGAACTCTGTTGTTGTCCTTTTTTAGATTGAGGTTATTATCTTTGTTTAATTGTAATCCAACCGGGATATGCATTTCAGAGAGATCTAAATTTACACACATCTGAATGTATAGATACACACACATATATATATATATATATGTGTGTGTGTGTGTGTATGAAGCAGTAAACAAAGTCTATTCACACTATAAAAGCTTAGAAACTTGTAAATTAAAAAGAAAGTTTAAACTGAAAATGAACAGAAAAAAGCATTTCCTCTGTTGTGATACAATAGATATTGTGAACTTAACAGTCTCCGAATATGAACGAAATATCTGCATTTTGTATCTCAATTAACTTATCTTGTATTATCCGGTTATTTTATTTTAATTCTTTCCCAGACATCAAATTGTAACTAAATATGTGAAATATAACCGTATACACAATATTTCGACTCTAATTATCCAGAGTGTTGGATAATTAACAATAATATAATGTTGGATGATTTGAAGTTCTATTAATGGTATATAGCTATGCGGCAAGAGGGACAGGAAATGGTATAATTTCTAAAAATAAGCAAATGTGATTGCGTCATTGAGGCATGCGCACACATCCACATAGACAAATCACATACTACCACATACTACCAGACACTAGGATACATTTTCTACTGCTGAACACTACCTGCTTGTTGACCGTGTATTACTGTTTTAGGTCCACGTCCACGTACGATGTTGTGTCACGTGATCCTTCGAAAGAGTGACTCTGTTTATTTTCGGTTTTGTTATCATAGAATCCTGACAAGAGCGTGATCCATTGGTTGCCTGGAATGAACACATGCGCATTTGTCTTTAAAATGTCTACCTTATTTGCTATAAATTATTTATACTGAGTTAAAGTTAACTGAGAGAAGGACTTCTTTCATTATTTGATTTAAATTTGTTTCTCTATAATGGCACCAAATATGCTTTTTCTAATGACTTAGCCGTATCTAAAATTATATTCTGAAAAATGGTTAAACCTCAGAGTAAATTTACGAACAATGTAGTTTGTCCAACATAATCGTTACTAGAAAACAATACTCCACCCTGCAACCAATAATATTATAGCCGCGTCTCTCTCTCTCTCTCTCTCTCTCTCTCTCTCTCTATATATATATATATATATATATATATATATATATATATATATATATATATATATATATATGTATTAATAAAAGCTAAATTAGAAGCAATTAGGGGTAGTAAAAAAAGTGTTATGATTTCCACATAACCTCCCCCCCCTCCCCCACCCACACACCTATCCCTCGGACTTAAAACTCAGCTGTTGTACCGACGCTAACACATCACCTGTTTGTATGTCTCTTCGACGGGTTTTGATCACACTCCCGTCCTTCACCTTGGGAAAAAACAAGGGGACCCCATGCTCAAAGGTCAACGTATTCCAGTCGACATAACAGGCGATGCGCAGTGTTTCTTCCAGACTTTTTTCTCCGGGGGGGCACTTGAAATCTTCGGGGGGGCGGTAAACTTTCTTCGGGGGGGCGGACACTGTTAAAAGTATATATTTTCTATATAAATTATATAAATTTCATATCGTTCGGGGGGGCGGTAAAAATTTTTCGGGGGGGCTTCGCCCCCCCGAAGAGATGCCTGGAAGAAACTCTGGCGATGCGGTTCTGATGCATCAGCAGAAAGTCTTTCACGGGTTCCGTGGATGTCCTAAATGAAATTAATTTTTATAACACCGTAGTAAATGAAATCTGTGATGCATTAAGTTTATATAATGACGCAGTAAATGTATTTTCGTAATACAGGTAGAGATGTACTGGCAATTTTATGCACACAACAAACTGTTAATGTTTACAAAAAATAAAAGAAAGTTACATTAATCCACATAATAATAAATGTTCAACTAAAATACATAAAAAAAGTATTTTTGAGGTGATGTTTTTATTCTTTTAAAGAAGACCTAGGGCAAAACTTGTCACGTATTAATGTTTCCATTTTCTGTATTTGTTTTGTGCATTCAGCAAATTCAATAGAGCTTAAGTGAGCAATAGCACGGGAAATTTTTACTTTATATAGAAAATTGTAATTACATTTTAAATAAATAAATTACAAAAAGTTAAATCACATGTTTATGACAAATTGCATTGTCACAGCGTCTTGTTATCGGTAAAGTAGATGTGGTCAAATTAATAAGTAAATATTACAAAATCTTGAGGAATCAAGTTAAACAAAAGCTTGAGGAATCAAGTTAAACAAAAGCTTGAGGAATCAAGTTAAACAAAAGCTCGAGGAATCAAGTTAAACAAAAGCTCGAGGAATCAAGTTAAACAAAAGCTCGAGGAATCAAGTTAAACAAAAGCTCGAGGAATCAAGTTAAACAAAAGCTCGAGGAATCAAGTTAAACAAAAGCTTGAGGAATCAAGTTAAACAAAAACTCGAGGAATCAAGTTAAACAAAAGCTTGAGGAATCAAGTTAAACAAAAGCTCGAGGAATCAAGTTAAACAAAAGCTCGAGGAATTAAGTTAAACAAAAGCTTGTACAAAAAGGCTGTGTTTAAAGTACTCACTCTAGCAGCTTCTGCCAGGCATAACGCCGAATGACTTCATCCAGTTTAAGGGTCAGAATATCTTTTAAGTTGGTGGCTGTTATGGGAAGATATCTATTATATAACAAGAAAGTCTAGATGATGTATCATTTTGTTATATTGAGTAAGGTGTGATGTGGAATAATGTAACATAAATATCAATTGATGTGTTAAAATATTTGCTTAATATAAGATACTGGAATAGTAGATGGACTAAACAATCTTTTGCATAAATAAACAGCTTCAATGTGAAATAATGATATATAATAATAAAAGGCTCATTTAAGTAGGAAATATTTGAGCCCCCACCCCCTTGAACCAGTGGCGTAGATACGGTAAAGCTAGAGTAAGCAGGGCATAGGTGCTCAATACACATAGGGGCCCTTTTCCCGCTTTAAATTCTTTTTAACTTTTACATTGGAAGTTTAATATTTGTATTATCAAAAATAATTTTCTTTTCTACTGTAGAAAAATCAAAAGTTCCAAAAAAGGCCCCCACACTTTCTTAGAACATGGGGTCAGTGGATTGGCTGTACTGCACAAGGGGTCAGGGTTACTGCTTAATTTAACGGTCAAACTGCACAGGTGCATCAGCCGGAGCCCCGGGCTCCCCTAGCGAGCGCTACGGCGCATACACTTGTTTTAATGAACGCCATGCTCTAGGGATACGGAATGCTACTATAATCAATTGCTAAAGAAAATAAAGGGTGTCCTCTAGCCGCCTCGGCATTAGTATATGATTAGGCCAATTAGGCGCCCCGAGTCTCTCCATTATAATGATGTTATGAAACAAGTTGTAGATATGCCCTTTGGGTCAGTAATTTGGCCATCCTAAGTATCGAACATACAGGAGCAGTTAAAATGGACTTTCACGAGTTTTCGTCATGGTGTCACGCCTAAATTGTGAGACCCCCGCCTCGTGAAGCTACTATGTTAGGTTACTTAAAGGTTACAGTCTTACAGTTAATTTGTTAGTTTGTTTTTTCATAAAAGTGATATAAAATCAAAGGTATTTTACGCTACGAGGTACTACATAATCACACCGTATAAATACACAATTATGGACGTATAAAATACACATTTACAGATTAACGTAGGGGCCCAATAATAATTTTTGCATAGGGGCCCGAAAATCCTAGCTACGCCACCGCCTTGAACACAATCGCAGCCCCACGTTTTACATAAATACCCTTGTCAAATACCCCAGATAGCGCTATCGAAAAAGTAAAATTAACATTTGCTAAATAACACTACAATCTGCAAACATCTTACATCTGCCTTGTCAGCGCTATTCCCGACATATTCATCGTCCCACCCACCCAAACCCATCCCTGAATCTGTCTCCCACCTTCCCTTCTGAATAACTCACAAACCAACGGTCGGCGAAAATGTGGACTAGTAAAGCCCGAAATAGAAAAATTGCCACTCTATATTTAAACTTAGGCTTAGGTGTTTGGGTTATTGTTAGACGTGGGTTATTGTTGGGTTACTGTTAGACCATAGGCGTAGCGACCCTTCCCGGCGCCCGGGGACAAACTTTCAATTTAGCGCCCCCTCGGGAGCAAATTTTCGATTTGCACCCCCCCCCCCCCTCAAACTTTCGATTTGCACCCCCCCCCCCCCTCCCACCCCTCAAACTATTTATAATGCAAAAATGCAGCTAAAATATCAATTTAATTTGTTTTTACAACCCATTTTGGCGCCCCCTAAGGTCGGCGCCCGGGGACATAAGTACCCCCCCTGCCCCCCCCCCCCCATCGCTACGCCTCTGTGTTAGACGTGGGTTTGTGTTGGGTTATTGTTAGACGTAGGTTTGTGTTGGGTTATTGTTAGACATGGGTTTGTGTTGGGTTATTGTTGGCCATGTGTTTGTGTTGGGTTATTGTTGGTCATGTGTTTGTGTTGGGTTATTGTTGGTCATGTGTTTGTGTTGGGTTATTGTTAGACATGGGTTTGTGTTGGGTTATTGTTAGACATGGGTTTGTGTTGGGTTATTGTTAGACATTTTTTGGGTTTGTGTTGGGTTATTGTTGGCCATGTGTTTGTGTTGGGTTATTGTTAGACATGGGTTTGTGTTGGGTTATTGTTACGCGTGGGTTTGTGTTGGGTTATTGTTAGACATGGGTTTGTGTTGAGTTTTCGACTCCTTAAAGCTCGTCCGTGAATGTCGTCACACACCTTGGGGAGGGAGGGTGTAAAAACTTCTGTAACGATGTACTGCTCGGGAAGTTGTAATTGGGTGTACGTGTGTGTGGTTGTGTGTGTGTGTGAGTGTTTGTGTGTATGTGTGTATGTGTGTGTGTGCTTTAGGGGGCGGGGCGATGCTCTTCGGGAGGAAGGTATTAGTGGGAAAGAGATTGAGGATTATGGTCTTAACACATCTGACCTAGAATATGGGCCCACTTTGTTGTTGGTAAAAATGAAAAAAAAAAGGTAGCTCATAACGTTTCCTTACTTCGGTGCTCTCTTAAGTCTGCGATGCGCCTTACATCATTGACTAATGTATCTTCTAAGAAAACCCTAGGATAGAATAATTACAAAGTGTTATGCCATTTAATAAATAAATAGTACCAAGTAAAACAAGCGTTGAATAATAGAGCCCGAACCAAAGACCAACTCTCTGACCAGTATAAACATTACGTAATATACATATCCACGAACCAACCAACAAACAAAACACTGACCTACCCACAGACCACTGACCACCCCCTGACCTACCCACAGACCAACCCACTGACCACCCCCTGACCTACCCACAGTCCAACCCACTGACCACCCCCTGACCTACCCACAGACCAACCCACTGACCACCCTACAGACCAACCAACAGACCAACCTACAGACCAACCTACAGACCTAGCCACTGACCAACCACGCCAACACACAAACCGCCACTACACCTGACCTACCCACAGACCAACCCACTGACCACCCTACAGACCAACCAACAGACCAACCTACAGACCAAGCCACCGACCAACCACGCCAACACACAAACCGCCACTACCGCTGCCCAACCCACAGACCAACCCACTGGCCCGTCCACAGACCAACCCACGGACAAGCCCACTAACCAACCGACAATAAACCAACCATGCCAATGACATAATCCACTACCAACATACAGGGAAATCAACAGACTAAACCCATAACATATTATTTAAACTTTAACCAACAGACTAGTCACTGACCATATTTTACTTACATGTGAAATTTCATTTATCTATCTGTAATAGTACTCATCATCATTCCTTTGTGGCCCCTGGGGAGTAAAGGGCTGCAACCACACATCTCCAGCGGACTCGGTTTTGGGCTGCTCCATCATCTGTGCCCATGTGAGCCCAGCTGTTTTCGCCTCTTCTTCACCCGTTCTTCGCCATGTCTTCCTTGGCCGGCCCACCCTCCTTTTTCCCTGGGGATTCCAGTCCAAAGCGTGCTTTGAGATGTTTTCTTTTTCTTTTCTTAATGTGTCCGATCCATCCCCATTTACGGGCCTTGATAGCTACCTCTATTGGCTGTTGCTTTAAAGTTCGCCACAGGTCTTTGTTTGATATTTTGTCTGGCCATCTTATTTTAAGTATGTGTCGTAAGCATTTGTTTACGAATGCCTGTAGCTTATCAGTTTTTTGTCTTCGTAACCCTCCAAGTCTCCGAGCCATAGAGCAGCACTGCCTTAACATTTGTGTTAAAAATCCCAATTTCGCTCATATGCTGAGAACATAGAAACAGGTGAACTCTACTTCACCTGCCCAGTGCCCCGCGAGGTCCCGATAATCAACTTTATCATTCACATCTAGGCCTTACGAAAAAATAATTGAGAAAGTTTATGGGAGATCACTCCCGGTTTATTAGAGATTACAACACTTCCAATATAGGCCTACTCTTCATTCGAGCGAGTAAAAACTTTATTTTTAACTCCCGTCAACACAGTGCAAGACAGTGCGCACGTAAAAGCGCGCCAATGATATCACCATGTATTTACCTGTTACTTTTTACAACAAGGACACGGCGGACATGTTGGAAAAATTATCTTGATTTAGAATCTAGTTGACGCTCGCTAAACGACGGAAGTCATGACCCAGGCCAAGAGAATGCTTAAAACAAGTAAAAGTCCTGTTCAATTTGATTTTTGTTGTTGTTTTTTAGCTTGGTTGTTTACTTTTTTAAGTTATGAGGTAGATAATAAAATAGTATCGGCCCGGAGAGTTCGCACAGCACAGGTTAAAATATTTACAATTTCCTCAGCACGTAGATCTAGCTTATTAATAAAAAGTAGGTGGCTATCGTAGGCATTCTGTATACATTTTCAGCACGTTTTGGGACTACGTCTTTCTTTAAAACAATATTTTGGATACTTAAATTTATAAAAAGAAAAAAAAGTATACAGTTAGTAGATCTAGATCCAGATCTAAACAAAAAGATATAGATCTAGGTCTATGTATACCAAAAATGCGCTCAAAGGTTTGTTACAGAGACGTTTTAACAGTCAACGCGTTTTACTAAAAAAACAAGGTTTAAAAAAAAATTCACATATTTAGTGAGTTGAAAAGCGTGTTATTATAAAGGTTTGTAACTATCTTTTTACTTTGGTTATTAGAATTTTAGAAATGCAAATTGTAAGCAAAACTAAAGTCTTTTAGTTTTGAGATAGTATCAGTACAAGTAAGATAAGGGGGTATGTTCGCGTTATCAGACATCTTTACAGATAGTTCCATACATCTCCCGGCCTACCAAAATCTACACACTTACACCTTTACACAAACACACATAATTACACACTCCCAGTTACACGCACACACACTACCCTTTCTCCTTTACACCTCACCCACTTTAACATCCGACTCTCTTTACATTCTTTACATTCATTACATTCTTTACATTTTTTACATTCTTGACATTCTTTACATTTTTTACATTCATTACATTCTTTACATTTTTTATATTCTTTACATTCTTTACATTCTTTACATTCTTTACATTTTTTACATTCTTTACGTTCTTTACATTCTTTACATTTTTACAATCTTTACATTCGAGACGTTCTTGACATTCTTTACATTCTTGACATTCTTTACATTCTACTCATTTTTTACATTCTTTACATTCTTTACATTCTTTACATTTTTTACATTCTTGACATTCTTGACATTCTCTACATTCTTTACATTCTTTACATTCTTTACATTCTTTACATTCTTTACATTCTTTACATTCTTTACATTCTTTACATTCTTTACATTCTTTACATCCTTTACATTCTTTACATCCTTTACATTCTTTACATTCTTTACATTCTTTATATTCTTTACATTTTTTTCATTTTTTCCCACGTTTTCTTTAACTTGCTTTCGTCTCTGTCTTTCCAATCAAATCTTGCGATCGAAATTTCTGGCACTTCCCAGTTAGCTAGCGCGCTGAAATTTTCAGGGAAGCTTTGTTAATTTCTTTACATTCCTTACATTCTTTACATTCTTTACTTTCTTTACTTTACATTATTTACTTTCTTTACTATGTTTACATTCTTTACATTCTTTACATTCCTTACATTCTTTACATTCTTTACATTCTTTACTTTCTTTACTTTCTTTACATTCTTTACTTTCTTTACATTCTTTATATTCTTTACTTTCTTTACATTCTTGACATTCTCTACATTCTTTACATTCTTTACATTCTTTATATTCTCTACATTCTTTACATTCTTTACATTCTTTACATCCTTTACTTTCTTTACTTTCTTTACATTCTTTACATTCTCTACATTATTTATATTCTTTACATTCTTTACATTCCCTGCAGACCAGAAGATGTCAGTTCCACACTGCCAACCGACAGAGGTCACAAGCCTCGAAAGTTTTCTCATAGCGACAGAGAGCGCCCTTGACCATACGATATTTGCATGTTTCTTAGTGATTTTAGCAGTTGTGGATAGTACCTTGTTTGTCGAGTATTTTAAAACATATAAGGTGAGTAAAATTTGTCAATAGTTAATAGGTGCTAATTCTAACATGCACGAGTTTATTAAACTACAAATCTGAGCATCGAAGCAATCGCTACATGCATACAGCTACGCTAAAGAAAAAAGCAACGACTACACGCTATCCTGATCCTAAACATTTGTCAGCATAAACATTTTACATTTGCAACAAATACCTAACCTAGGAATTCTGCTTTAAACAAAGCCTGTATCAACAATTACTTAACAACAACCAAAATGAGAAAATTATTAGCAGTGCGACATTATTTGTTTGGGTCTATTTAAAAAAAAGTATAGAATCTAGTCTAAAATATAACGTTTTATCTAAATATGTTTATATTTCCTCACTTTGTGTGTAAAAGAATAACGGAGAAGGGTGGGGGGGGGGGGGGATCGATACACGTTTTATTACCTATTGAAGCTCTTATGCCACTACGGCATTCCAATGAAAATTGTAAAGCTTGATAAAAACGCTTTAAAGTAGACGTCCATGTAGGCCAACTTACAAAAGTTGCGAACTGGAGTCAGTCGATACTGACTGCTGTTGCCTCTCCTTTTCCTTCTTATCATCGACTGGGTAATGAAAACAGCAACCAAAGAACATAGAAATGGAATTCGGTTAATTCAGTAGAAACAACTTTACCACATGGACTTTGGTTGGATATGACGCACGCTCAGCAGACCGCGAACCAACACCATCAGACAGGCAACGAGTTGGAAATCTCAAAGAAAACGCAAAAGAGATCGGCCAAGAACCACCTGGCGATGGGACCTTGAGAATGAAAACACAAAGATGGGTTGCACACGGAGACAGGTTGAGAAAATGGCACAGGACAGAGGGCTCTGGAGATCTTAGGTTAATGGCTCATACCCTATCAGGGGTGAAGGGTAGTGATTATGTTGTTGATGTTGATGTTGATGGTGATGCTAATGATTCTGATGCTGATGATGCTGATGCTGATTATGATGATGATAATGCTGATGATGCTGATGCCGATGCTGCTGCTGTTGATGATGATGATGATGATGATGATGATGATGATGATGATGATGATGATGATGATGATGATTATGATTATGAATATGATTATGATTATGATTATGATTATGATTATGATTGTGATTGTGATTGTGATTGTGATTGTGATTGTGATTGTGATTGTGATTGTGATTGTGATTGTGATGGTGATGGTGATGGTGATGGTGATGGTGATGGTGATGGTGATGGTGATGGTGATGGTGAAGGTGGTGGTGGTGGTGGTGAGGATGAGGATGATGATGATGATGATGATGATGATGATGATGATGACGATCATACTGATGCTGCTACTGCTGAAGATCATGATGACGATAGTTTTAGACATGGTTTTTAGTAGCCCGGAGCTGTCGAAAAAAATCAGTCTCTAACATTTACTTAGACATAGCCGTTTTAAGGGTGTTGGAATGTATCAACAACCTTACAATATCCCTTTTGTTTTATATAATAAATAATTAATTTGGTCTATAGCTTACACAACCACTGATGATTTAATTAACTTAGAGTTGCCAGAATAATGAACGCTTCTTTTTAAACTAGTAAATTATAAACGTACACAATTTCAAAAAAGTTATCATGTAAAAGCACAAGAAGTTAATTTATTGGGTTTTAAAAAATGAAAACTTGTATTTGTTTCAGCTCTTTAATCTCACCGAAAATGTCTGGATTACGAAGACTATTCTGGGCCTGCTCTCAATTGTCGCACACTTGGCACTGGTTAAGAAAATCACACGACTGGTTCGAAGGTTAGAAAATATTAGCACCAGTAATGGTCACTGAGCTGGTCAGTTAGTTAAAGGTTAAATATGTTATAGGGTTAGTTTGTTGATCTTCCTGTATATTGGTGGGTTGAGGATATCATTGGCTTTGTTAGTTTACGTATCAGTTGGTTCGTCTGTGGGTTAGTCTGGTTCGATGTGGGTTGGTATGGAGATTGTCAGTGAGATGGTCAGTGGTAGGTCAGTTGTTGGTCAGTGGGCTGGTCTATGGATTTGTCATTGTGGAGATCCAAGGCTGGTCAGTTAGTTGGTCTGTATGCTGGTCAGTTAGTTGGTCTGTAAGCTGGTCAGTAAGTTGGTCTGTATGCTGGTCAGTTAGTTGGTCTGTAAGCTGGTCAGTTAGTTGGTCTGTATGCTGGTCAGTTAGTTGGTCTGTATTCTGGTCAGTTAGTTGGTCTGTATGCTGGTCAGTTAGTTGGTCTGTATTCTGGTCAGTTAGTTGGTCTGTAAGCTGGTCAGTTAGTTGGTCTGTATTCTGGTCAGTTAGTTGGTCTGTATGCTGGTCAGTTAGTTGGTCTGTATGCTGGTCAGTTAGTTGGTCTGTATGCTGGTCAGTTAGTTGGTCTGTATTCTGGTCAGTTAGTTGGTCTGTATGCTGGTCAGTTAGTTGGTCTGTATGCTGGTCAGTTAGTTGGTCTGTATGCTGGTCAGTTAGTTGGTCTGTATGCTGGTCAGTTAGTTGGTCTGTATTCTGGTCAGTTAGTTGGTCTGTATGCTGGTCAGTTAGTTGGTCTGTATGCTGGTCAGTTAGTTGGTCTGTATGCTGGTCAGTTAGTTGGTCTGTATTCTGGTCAGTTAGTTGGTCTGTATTCTGGTCAGTTAGTTGGTCTGTATGCTGGTCAGTTAGTTGGTCTGTATGCTGGTCAGTTAGTTGGTCTGTATTCTGGTCAGTTAGTTGGTCTGTATGCTGGTCAGTTAGTTGGTCTGTATGCTAGTCAGTTAGTTGGTCTGTAAGCTGGTCAGTTAGTTGGTCTGTATTCTGGTCAGTTAGTTTGTCTGTATGCTGGTCAGTTAGTTGGTCTGTATTCTGGTCAGTTAGTTGGTCTGTATGCTGGTCAGTTAGTTGGTCTGTATGCTGGTCAGTTAGTTGGTCTGTATGCTGGTCAGTTAGTTGGTCTGTATGCTTGTCAGTTAGTTGGTCTGTATTCTGGTCAGTTAGTTGGTCTGTATGCTGGTCAGTTAGTTGGTCTGTATTCTGGTCAGTTAGTTGGTCTTTATGCTGGTCAGTTAGTTGGTCTGTATGCTGGTCAGTGGATCTGTCTGTTAGCTGATCAATGTACTAACCAGAGGGTTGATCTTTGGTACGGGTTAGGGACTGGTTAAACGGTTGGTCTTTGAATCTTTTAGATGATCATTCTTGTTTACTGAAACCAACAAATTGGTTTTTTATTAGTCAATGCTCGTTTATACTTGGTACTATTTATTTATCTGATGGCATAACATTTTGAAATTATTTAATCCTTAGACTGTTCGTAATAGTCACAATGGGCAAGGATACAAGGAGTATTAGAGACTTGAGAAAGGACCTGGGTAAGCGAAGCGTTGTAAACAAGAAAACTGTTTCATTTTCACCAAACAAAAGTGTTGGCTACGCCAGATGTGCTAAGACCTCGCTTCCTCAACCCCCCCCCCCCCACAAATACCATTATTCCAATTAACATTGTTCCACACACACACACACACAAACACACCCACACATATATATACATACACTCACAAATATAAACATATCTACTTCCGGAGCACATCGTTACAAAAGTCTTAACACACACATTCCCATCCGCAAGGCGTGTGACAGTCACACTTTAACGTAACGCAAAATTCTAACCGAGCGACCTTAAACAAACCAAACATACTTATAATCCAACACATAAGCTTAAGGTTAAGTCTAAAGGGGGCTATTTTCTCTTTTGGTATAAACTGGTTCACATTTACGTCTTCGGGCTGTTGGCGATATATGCAGAAGTAGATGGAAGTTCGAGTCGAGGGGTGAGCGGGCCGGGTGTGATGATAAATAAGGTGTGGATATTGGTGAAAATACGGAAGTAAAATGTTTGCAGGAGAGTGAGTGACGTTATTTACTAAATGTTTGTGTGCTTCTTTCTGTTAATTTTTTTTTCGAAGAAATCTAACGCACCCCCCGAACGAAATTGGATTTATGTAGAAAATATTTACTTTTATATACAAAATATATACTATGTAAGCACAATACAACAATTAACAACATCTATCGAGACGTTCATATATATATATATATATATATATATATATATATATATATATATATATATATATATATATATATCAATAACAGCTACAAGCTTAAACGATATTCCTACCCTTAAACTGGATGACGTCATTCGGCGTTATGCCTGGCAGAAGCTGCTAGAGTGAGTACTTTAAACACAGCCTTTTTGTGCAAGCTTTTGTTTAACTTGATTCCTCGAGCTTTTGTTTAACTTGATTCATCACGCCTTCTCGTCTCCCTTGGCATTGTCAGTTTTCTTTTTCCTTGAGAAGTCCAGTTTAGCGCCATTCCTCTGATATCATCTGGACCCGTCCAAAAATACATTTTAAAATATATTTTCAAAAATAGTTTTGCACTTATGACAATCTTTAACAAAACACTTATTTTTGTTGTTGGATTTGGTGAGGGCACAAAACAAATACGGGAAATGGAAATACAAATATGTCACTCTCGGTTTTCGTCAAAGCAATTAAAAAAAAACAACTTAGAAGTATTTTCTTTAAGTATTCAAGTTGACTTTTTTTATATTGTGCATTAATGAAATTTTTTATCTTTTCTATGAAAAATCTCAACATCTTGAGTTTACTATGTGCATAAATCTTCCTTAAGTATCTCCTTTGTATGAAATCACCAACACAACTAACGCTGTATTAAAAAAGACATTGACTGCGTCTATATCTAAACTAATATTATAGTTTCACAAATTTCAATTATTGTGATACCTTAACAATTAGGGCTAACTTGATTTAGAAAATCCCCGGAATACGAGAGAGACTATCTGTTGATGCATCAGAACCGCCTCACCTGTTACATCAACTGGAAGGCGTTAACCATTGAGCACGGCGTCCCCAAGTTTATCACCAAGGTGAAGGACGGGAGTGTGATCAAAACCCGCCGAGGAGATGTAAAACCAGGTGATGTGTTCGCGTCGGTACAACAGCTGATCTATATTATATACATGTGTTCACATCGGTACAACAGCTGATCTATATTATATACATGTATGTATGTATGTATGTATATATATATATATACATATACATATATACATATATATGTATACATATATGTATATATATATATATATATATATATATATATATATATATATATATATATATATATATACTAGCTGCATCCCGTGCTCCGCTCTTTTTTAAATGTACCAACTTTGGAACAGAACAAAACAAACAAAAACAACACAAACAGAAACAAAACACAACCACAACCACAACACATCCACAACACAATCACAACACAACCACAACACAACCACAACACAACCACAATACAACCACAACACAACCACAACACATCTACAATACAACCACAACACAACCACAACACAACACAACACAACCACAACACAAACACAAACACAAACACAAACACAACCACAACACAACCACAACCACAACACAACCACAACACAACCACAACCACAACACAACCACAATATATATATATGCGAGAATTCTTTTCTTGTAACGCTTCTGCTGCATACAATTCGTTATTGATGAAATTATTTTACCGTTTAAACTTCTCCGGGATAATAAATTTTGGAGACGGCTATATCAGTAGAGTGGTGCCATTATAGAGAATCAAATGTTATAGAGTCCTATTCCTAATCACTCAGTACAACGTTTTTATTGCAATAAATTTAGACATTTTCAAGGCCAACGCGTATTTATTTTTAAGACTAATGCGCAGATGTATTCATTCTAATGACTAATATGCATGCGTTCATTCTAATGACTAATATACATGTGTTCATGCAGGCACCAAATGGGTGACGCTTTTGTCATGTTACTATGACAACAAAGCCGGCAGTAAACAATGTCACCCTTTTAAAGGATCCCGTAAAACAGCATCGTGGGTGGACGTGGACCTTGAACAGTGTTACACTGTCAACAAGCAGGTAGTGGCTAGGTGTAGAATGTATCTTAATGTATGGTAGTGTTTGGTACAGGAGTTATGTCTGTATGTGTATGCGTAACTCAATGTAGTAATCACTTTTTGCTAGTTGTCAATAAAATTAAACCCTGACATGTCATATACTACTTATAAAACATCGAGAGATTTTGTATTTTGTTATTGTATTTTCAACACTCTAAATTGTTCAAGCCAAATATTATAAGGAGATGACATACTTATAAATGGAGACAATTCACATCTTAAGTTCAGACTTGATATACGGTAAAAAATATTTAACATAACAGCATGATACAACATGATACAAGATAAGCGAAGTGTAACTTAAATGACATGATAGTCAATGTAAGTGATTAGATGTAGATATTTCGATAATGTTGAGTTAATTATTTCTAGTGCGTCGCTATAGAGCAAAAGAAATTTATTTTCTTTATTAAAAGATCAACTTTTTAAAAACTCATATTTTTTTAAAATTCGATCTGTTTAGTCTTTTTTTTTTAGTCTTTTTTATATTTTGTTTATTGGTAAACACTAATATATATATATATATATATATATATATATATATATATATATATATATATATATATATATATATATATATATATATATATATATACATTCATTCAGGTGTGTATTAAGTTAAACCTTTCTGCAGTCCTAATGCCGCTTTTACCAATGGCCAAAGACAATAACCTTAATCTAAAAATGGACAACCCAAGATTTTTCCTTGAGACTCACACATGGGAGGTTAACTCTCAGGTATGTTTTCAAATTTCCCCTCAGCCATTATGTCCCATTACGTCGTGTAAACAGTGAGTACATTGACCTGCGTTTTGTGACCGAACTAATTTTTGTGCAGGTTGAAGTTGAGCCATCGTCTCGAGCCCATGCTCAGCTGTTAGCGAGACAAGAGTGCTCTGTCGTGGAGTTTGAGATTGGAACCACTTTGTCCAACCCTAAAGGTCAAATCCAACTTTCTAGTTGTAAAAAGAAAGAAGTTGTTGTATGTCGAAATGTTTTAATACATGTTCTGTATACAAAGATGCTCTAGCTCGCAACATTGGTTATTGATTACTTTGTATTTTTACAGGTGTGTTCGCCGTTACCTTCAAATTTGAGAGTAGAAACACTGTACATGTCGTGTACCTTGACAATTTACTCGAGGCTTTTCATCTTGAGGAAGCAGGCGGAGTTCTTCAACCCGAAGAAAGAGTGAGTTGTTTTGTTGTTGTTTTTTTTTTGGTTGTTTTTTTTTTGTTTTTTGTTTTGTTTTGGTTTTATTGAAGGAAATCTTTGTTTTGCATTGCCGTAAATCCCAATTATACAATACAACCATAAAATACCCATCAAACACTATGTTGTCTTTGTTATTTCTCTGTCTAGACTCTATAACACATACACATCGATGTTACAAAGAACAATTGATATTGACAAAATATCAGTACAATTATTTTGTTATGATAATAGACACACACTTCAACAGAGATGAACTAATGATATTGAGATTTTTTTTTCTTACTGCCACCTCCTCCCCCTTCAGCCGTTTGTGGAGTTGATTGAGAAGAAGTGGCTGGACAAAGATGGCGTCGAGCACGTGACCTACCACCCCCAGATCATCACCCGGGGCTCTATGGTCTGCCTCGGCTGGTCAGAACAGAAACTGGACATCAAGAACAGTCCATTGTCCATGGACGAGTCCACTACTAATGGAGACAACAACATGGACAAGACGCTCGTCGGTCACACAGAAGAAGACACGAACGCCAGTTCCTTCTTTGTTGTCAATTAGCTACACATGTATTCATTCTTACACAGGAGTCGTACGTGTAGTCTATGTGGTACTGTAAGTCATGGTAGGGTTGTTAAAACACCAGCACACAAATCTACTAATGTATACATTTATCTGTTTTAATTTGATCTTAGTTTATATTTTTACTAATTATATAATTATCTAGGCCGTTTGTTGTGGCTGAATAGGATGAAATTAAAAATGAATAAACCATCCTTAATTTAATAATGCGTCTGTGTTCTTATCTCTTCCTTTAAATAATACCGACTGGAATGTTTTGAGAAAAAAGTCAGATTTGTATTTCAATGTACTCACACAGTCAGAGAAGAAAAAAGAAAAAAATAACGGTAAAAAATGCGTTTCCCTTGAAGCTGTGATTTAGGCTCAATATAAAAATCTTACAGCTCGTTTACCTTCAAACTCAAGCACACCACAACGTTCAGTAATAAATCTGATGATGGAAGCATGTAAACAGAAAAGTAAAGGTCTAATTTATTTTAGCTTTACAAAAACGTTATAGATCTAGATCTACTAGATTTCTAGATCTAATCTAGATACAGTAGATCTAGATTCTAATCTAAACTGGCATTGGTCTGGAAAATCCTCCAGTCAGCCAGCAGAGAAACTGAGCTGTTAAATTTGTTTTTAGATCAACCAGTCAAGTTTGTTGACCAAGATAAAACAGCTCTCATGTCCCTCATGGTGCCTAAAAAAATAAAACCACAGCAAAACTAACACATAGATTTGTACTAAACAAATGATAAAATTTTAAATTGACAAAAATTCAATCCGGTTTCCATGACAACAAAAATAACTTTCACATCATTTTGTGTGTTTAGTAACTTGCTTGTAGTACCTAAGACGATTAACGTTTTTTTAGTTAATTGTATGCCACATTTTTTTTAGGCATTGGATGTTACATTCGTTTTTAAAAACAGTGAGCTCTTCCAGTTCTGATCGGCTGCGGTGTAAGTTTAAGCCAAAAAAGCTTTATCCCAATCTTTTTTCCACCACTGAAAGGTGCACACCATATTAAGCACACCCGCTTAAGAGTACGGTTTGAAAATTGTTGTGCGATATAGAGCGCACGCAATTGCGCGTCCTTGATTTCAACCTTTAGAATGTTTGTTGACATCAGCTGACGCTCACTCAACTTTCGATGTGATCTCTGCTTTAAGAAATGGAGACACAGATAAAGAAAAGTACGAGTCCTCTTCGCTGTTTTAGAATTATTTTCTTATGCTAATAGACTAGATCTCTAGAAATTGTGAAAAATGTATATATATTTTAGGTCTAGATCTAGAATCTAGATCTATAATCTAGATCTAAGTTTTAAAAAATGCATCTAACGACAAAAAAGTCTGATTTAAAACCCTATGATTTATCTGCCAATAGTGGCGACTGAGTTGATGATAATCCTTCCATCATATTGTTGACATGGATTAAAAACGTGCATTTTTTTAGATTTTGCAATCAAAGCTACCGTAAAAATAATAAAAAATAAAACTTAAGCCTAAAAATTACTCAGAAATTTAATATTTTTAAAATCAATGTTTTAAAGTTGCATATCCAGTGAACCTAAAAATAATGTGTTGAGTTTAAGGCTACATTTCTATTTATTTTCATCAAGCCTAAGTTATAACCCGATGTTTCACTTTCGTAAGACAAACATTGATTGGCTGTACAGGAACTCCGTGATCGATTTCTGACAGCCCCACTTTATAGGTTTTTTGTTTACAAAACTTTGCAGATCAAGTTTTTAAATAACAATGCAAATTTAAACTACATTACCTAGTTGTGCCATTTTTTTGTTTACAATAAACTTTATGCTAGGCTTTCGAATAGCAGGATACCATTGTTTATGTCGCCATTACACGTGAAAACCAAATTATTTTTCCCTTTTTTTTAAAGTTTGTATTTAGTTACCGAAAATATCAAAAACATCGAATACGTTAAATCTTTAATAAAGTCCGAACAAAAAAACAGACAGGATTTTATAACCATATTAATCATTACTACGCTTTGCACGATTTTGAAAATATTTAATGGCCCTTTCGGTTTTACGATTTGAAAACATTTTTGAAAACCAGATCACCTGACCTAACTAGGGATCACTACTTAATCTATGTTCCCATTGTTAGTGAATACACCCATCTTTAAATTAACATTGACAGACTATTTTATTGTCTAGTCAATAATAGACGCAGCCGTGAATAGTCTCGAATGTATACTTTCTGGTATACAGAATATAGAAAAATTATTGTAGAAGTTTAGTTTTGCCACCTAATCTGTCTATTGTGTATATATGTGTACACGATAACTTGAGCACCGTTTCCTATATAAAAATTATATCCAATATATAGTTTTCTTTCAGCTTTTGAGCGATTTCCGGTAATTATAAGCGTAATCTACTTCTGGTCTCTCAAAAGCTGATGTTTGATTACCATTAAAGCTAGGAAGACAAATTTCAAATACTAGTATTAGATTATATGTGTAGGTTTTATCAACTTTTGAACGATTTACGGTAACTGGAAGTGGTACTTAACTCTATTTCTCTAGAAACAAGATAAGTTAAGTACTGATTCAGTGTATAACATTTTATACTTAAATAATTCTCAAATTTTGAGTGACTTCAGAATTCCGGAAGTTGTAATTTATTGTATTCCCTTTTTGTAAAATATAGATAACCTAAGTACCGTTTCAGTTCATCATCATTATCATCATTCCTTTGTTGCCCCTGGGGAGCAAAGGGCTGCAACCACACATCTCCATCGGACTCGGTTTTGGGCTGCCCCCTTTATCTGTGCCCATGAGAGTCCAGATGTTTTCGCCTCTTCTATAACCGTTCTTCTCCATGTCTTCCTTGGCCGGCCCACCCTCCTTTTTCCCTTGGGATTCCATTCCAAAGAATGTTTTGCGATGTTTTCTTTTTCTTTTCTTAATGTGTGTCCGATCCACCCTATGTACGGGACTTGATAGCTACCTCTATTGGCTGTTGCTTTAAAGTTCGCCACATGTCTTTGTTTGATATTTTGTCTGCCCAGTGGCGTAGCGAGGTCGGGTGTCACCCGGTGCGGCACTTAATGGTGTCACCCCCCAGAGGCGTAGCGACCCTTCCCGGGACAAACTTTCAAGTTTTCGATTTGCACCCCCCCCCCCCTCAAACTTTCGATTTGCACCCCCCCCCCCCCCTCAAGTTTTCGATTTGCACCCCCCCCCTCAAGTTTTTCTGTATATATTTTGCTATTTTTTGCCTTGGTGTCACCCCCCTAAATGGTGTCACCCGGTGCGGTCCGCACCCCCGCACCCCCCTCGCTACGCCCCTGTGTCTGCCCATCTTATTTTAAGTATATGTCGTAAGCTTTTGTTTACGAATGCCTGTAGCTTATCAGTATTTGTCTTCGTAACCCTCCAAGTCCCCGAGCCATAGACCGTTTCAGTTAGATGAACAAAATTGTATACATAGGTATAAAGTCTAATTTTCTTTATTCTTTCAACTTTGAAGTGCTTTCAGGTGAACGGAAGTAGTACTTTAACGTAGTTCAGATTTATAAAAAAAATTCCCTTCTACCGGTCCGATTTGTTTCAAAATTTTCACGTAGGTCAAGACTCGACGACAATACCCTGTCACCTACAAGGTGACTAATTAAATGTTCAATAAACTTTTTAAAAATTAATCGAAATTTCCGTTGTTTAGCACGAATTTTCCGCTAAATTATGCACAAAATGTTTACGTTCATTTTCTGCGCGATTGTTTTCTTACACGATTCTATTCTATTTTTGTTTAAAAATAAGTGTTTTAAAAAAAAGCATTTCCATTGCCTGAAATTGTACTGAAATTGCCATGACCCTTACTAATAATATACGAGAAGGTTTAGCGGGGATCACTATCGCTTTATTTCGAATAGTGTATAAAATATTTAAAAAATTATTTGGGGTGTTATTTAAAAAACGTAGTTCTAAAAACTAACTTAATTGTGATGATTTTGTCGGACTTTTCTCAAGATTAGATGTATTTGGTGTTTTCTGTATTTTCGGTAACTAAAGAATTTTAATAGCCAAAAACAATTAGGTTATTTTAATTTTATCACAGAAAATGTAAAGAAAAATGGCAGAACTAGGTCGTGTGGCTTAAAAAAATATTTTAAAATCTTATCGATAACATTTTAAGTGGGGGTTTCTGTACAGCCAATCAATATTTGTCTTACTGAAACTTCAGGTTATACCATAGGCTTGTGGAGAATAAATAGAAAGACTCGTATCATTGATAGACTTTACAACTCTCTCTAGCCTCCGCCAAAATTTACCCCCCCCCCCCCCACACACACAACACCACTGCTTCTGCAAATCCCTCACATCTCACCAACACTAACGCATTTCTCGTTGCAGACACATGTACAGACCACGTGTCAAGGTTATCCTGCCAACCACCCGAGGCCTCCTCCCTAGACAGGTTGTTCAAGGAAATTGATACAGTCCTGACGTTTTCATTACAAAACATGATGTTTAGAGCCATACCGGCAACTATCTTTTCTTGTTCATTCATGTTGATGTTTGGCAATCTTGAGGTGAGTAAAATTGGAACTTTATCTTTCGAAATTAATGTTCGTTTCTATTTAAAAAAAACAAAAACATAAACGAAAGTTTACACATTTAGTTAGCATTTAATGCATTAAGAGTTGCGTGAATACTAAAAGCATCTATTTTTAATAATTGAGTTTTAATTTATTAATGGAAAAATGAAAAGTGAATAAAGTAAAGCCGGTCTATGGAAAATATAACGAGTGACCGAAATTTAAGATTTCGCAAGGAAACAAAACGTGATGTAATTGCTTTTGTTAATTGTTACATTTGGATGCAGCATTAGCTGATGTATGGCTTAAATAAAGCTGCATTTTTTTATGACGTTGGTTGATTTGGGTAATGCTGAGTGTATTGTTTTTAGAAAATCAATTTACTCTTTGTTACCAAAAAAGTCAAAGAATTTAGTTAATACCAATAAATAGTAATTTAATTTTTCAGGTTTTTTCAAAAAATGAGAGTTGTAGAGCATTTGTTACGATTTGTGTGTTCTGCGTATTCCTGAAACTGTTTATCTCATTTTGGAACGCGTTGGAATGGTCCGAACCAGATTTGCCAAGGTCAGTTGGCTGATTAGTTGGCTGGTTAGTGGGGTGGTTTGTGTTATGGTTAGTGGGCTGGTTAGTGGGCTGGTTAGTGGGGTGGTTTGTGTTATGGTCAGTGGGCTGGTCAGTGGGCTGGTTAGTGGGCTGGTTAGTGGGGTGGTTTGTGTAATGGTCAGTGGGCTGGTCAGTGGGCTGGTTAGTGGGCTGGTTAGTGGGGTGGTTTGTGTAATGGTCAGTGGGCTGGTCAGTGGGCTGGTTAGTGGGGTGGTTTGTGTAATGGTCAGTGGGCTGGTCAGTGGGCTGGTTAGTGGGCTGGTTAGTGGGGTGGTTTGTGTAATGGTCAGTGGGCTGGTCAGTGGGCTGGTTAGTGGGGTGGTTTGTGTAATGGTCAGTGGGCTGGTTAGTGGGCTGGTTAGTGGGCTAGTTTGTGTAATGGTCAGTGGGCTGGTCAGTGGGCTGGTTAGTGGGCTAGTTTGTGTATTGGTCAGTGGGCTGGTTAGCGGGCTGGTTAGTGGGCTGGTTAGTGAGTTGGTTAGTTGGCTGGTTAGTGGGCTAGTTTGTGTTATGGTCAGTGGGCTGGTTAATAGGCTGGTCAGACGGCTGGTCAGTGGGCTGATTAGTCAATTGGTTAGTTGACTGGTTAATGGGTTGGTTAGTGGGTTGGGTTAGTGGGCTGGTTAGTGGGTTGGTTAGTGGGTTGATTAGTGGGTTGGTTAGTGGGTTGGTTAGTGGGTTGGTTAGTGGGCTAGTTAGTGGGTTGGTTAGTGGGCTGATTAGTGGGATTGTTAGTGGGCTGGTTAGTGAGTTGGTTAGTGGGTTGGTTAGTGGGTTGGTTAGTGGGTTGGTTTGTGGGTTGATTAGTGGTTTAGTCAGAGGGCTGGTTAGTGGGCTGATTAGTGGGATTGTTAGTGGGCTGGTTAGTGGGTTGATTAGTGGTTTAGTCAGAGGGCTGGTTAGTGGGTTTGTTAGTAGGCTGGTAAGTGGGTTGGTTAGGGTTGGTTAATGGGTTTGTAAGTAGGTTGGTTAGTGGGTTGGTTAGTGGGTTGGTTAGTAGGCTGATGAGTGGGTTGGTTAGTGAGTTAATAAATTATTAACTAGATGCTCAGGCCGGTATTGGGTTGATGCCGTAATTACATGTTTTACAGACTGACTTGAGTTTTATTTTGTATTTTCCGTTACCTTAAATTCACTGTGTTGACAGCTGATGTGTTTTAGTAAAACGAAATAATTTACTTCACTCTGGCCAAATAAACAAATTATCGTTATAGAAAGAAATGTGTTTATTAGGCTAACGGTGCAAGCGATAAATCAATATGAGAGATAAAATAGAGAGGCCAGCATTAGGATCTGTATGGACTATTTACCATCAATAGTGACATAGGACTCTGGAGACGTAGTTTAATAAAATAAAAACCAGACGTATCAGTATTTTCCAATTTAACGCTGAATATATTTACCAGTAGAGAAATTGATAAGGACAACCTCAGGAGTCGTTGGGAGACTTCTTCTATTCCCCACCCTAAATGACATTCTGATATGACCCCCCCCCCCCCCCCCGAGGTTTTCTGCGAATGTATTTGTCCTTTATTTACTTAACTTTATCCTAAATATAATTCTTAATGATGCATTTTTCGAAGGAAAGTAAAGTCCAAAGAATTGAACGCAAACAACGAGGAAGAGAAATTTAATGAAGGCATCAAAAGAAAAGGTAAGGGAACTAACCTTTAAAAAAAAGTCTATTTTTTTCACTTGTGCAAGAACAGACTCCCTTAGGGGTCGACCAACCCGTCCTGGCCTGTCATCGCACTTCGATACACAAAAAACCCAGACACACCACCCCATTTAAAAGACGCCACAAAACACCCCATCCCCGACCCTTTCAAAACAAACACACTAAAATTGTGGTAGAAACAACGAAAGTTGTTACAAAATAGGTGCATGTTTTATTTAAGTAACTACAAAAATTCAAAATATTTTCAGCTTTCGACCTTAAACTGGATAGCGTTATTCGTCGCTATGCCTGGAGGAAGCTGCTAGAGTGAGTACATTTTAGCACAATCTTTCTCTAAAGTGTTAAATTTTCAGAGTTTACAGGACAATCTTTAAACATCAAATCATATTTCATTCCTGAGTTATTCCTCAGTTTGTAAGGTTGAGGATTGAAAGCTCAACCGTTTCAATTACTAGCTGTTACATATCTGCTTGACTTTAAAAATAGAATCAAAACATGGACATCTGTGATATTTATATTATGTATGACATTAACTTAGTACGTTTAGTACCGCGCTATAAAACATATTTAGACACTCCAGGCAGCTCGAAAGAGATTGTCAAGAGATGGACAGGAAATACTTTACTTGCATTGTGGACTGGACGGCCATCACATTCAAGCACGAGGTCACCAAGTTTTCTCCAAAGGTCAAGGACGGAACTGTGATCAAAACCTCCCGAGGAGACTTACAAACAGGTGATTTATTTTGTTAACTTCATCACATCAGGTGTGGGGGTGGTTCGTCGTGATACAATGCATTTAGCCAACCTTTTTTTTAAATTACATGTATTAAGGGTGTTTAACTTACTTCCGTTCCCGTTTAGATCACGTTTATACTATAATATGGCATAATGATATATCTTCCCCCCCCCCCCCCCCCCCGATGAAGACCAACCCTTACACGACAACTTAGACGTGCATAAAATATCAGAAAACGCTGAAAGAAAGAAATTTACAGCTGATGTAAAGTTTCTGCCGACAATATTATACAAACCTTTTCTGTGGTTTTTGTAACTAGAATCTCTTAACGATTTAACCTCTATGCTTATCTAAAATACAAAGGTAGGGCGGAGCCCATAGACTGAGCCCATATGCTGAGCCCATAGACTGAGCCCATAGACTAAGCCCATAGACTGAGCCCATAGACTAAGCCCATAGACTGAGCCCATATACTGAGCCCATAGACTGAGCCCATAGACTGAGCCCATAGACTGAGCCCATAGACTGAGCCCATATGCTGAGCCCATATGCTGAGCCCATAGACTAAGCCCATATACTGAGCCCATAGACTAAGCCCATATACTGAGCCCATAGACTGAGCCCATAGACTGAGCACATACACTGAGCCCATAGACTGAGCCCATAGACTGAGCCCATATGCTGAGCCCATATGCTGAGCCCATAGACTAAGCCCATATACTGAGCCCATAGACTAAGCCCATAGACTGAGCCCATAGACTGAGCCCATAGACTGAGCCCATAGACTGAGCCTATAGACTGAGCCCATAGACTGAGCCCATAGACTGAGCCCATAGACTGAGCCCATATGCTGAGCCCATAGACTAAGCCCATACACTGAGCCCATAGACTAAGCCCATATACTGAGCCCATAGACTGAGCCCATAGACTGAGCCCATAGACTGAGCCCATAGACTGAGCACATAGACTGAGCCCATAGACTGAGCACATAGACGGACATATTTTGGTGCCAATATAGAGCCCCAATTCATAAATTATATAACGAGGTCATGCTTTCACAAAAATGTCCTCTTTAGCTCTTAGCCTTAGGTGCACACATCATGTGCTCAGCATTAGGTGCACACATCACGTGCTCAGCATTAAGTGCACGCATCACGTGCTCAGCATTAAGTGCACAAAGTTACGTTGAACAGATAGACCAGACTAAGCGTATATTTATTCACAACAGGCGAAAAATGGGTGACGCTTTGGTCCAGTTGTTATGAAAACCTATCGAAAATCAAACAAAGTCACATTTTTAGAGGATCACGTGATACGACCACATGGGTAGAGGTGGACCTAGAACGATGTTACACGGTCAACGAAGAGGTAGTAGACAGCAGTTGAAAGAAAGAATTATGTAATTTGCTCTTATGTATAGAAGTTGGTGCATGACTATAACTATTAATACAGGTATATATATATATATATATATATATATATATATATATATATATATATATATATATATATATAATCATTTCTTCAGTCGAAAAAATTAATTTGAGTGGTTGTGATGACGCAAGTTTAAGTTACAGAGGTCAAGTAGAAGATAGCAGAAACAGAGCATAACGTAGTTAGGTAGACCCATAGAATTACAGGAGAAGACCGGTCACGTGAGACGGTTAGATGACCACTGAAGCGTAGGTCAGCTAGAGATTGGTAGCGTTATGGGAAAGATGTAGAGAGTTAGAATGTAGATAGTGTTAGGGATGGTCATGGCAGTGTGTGGGGATAAGTCAAGTGTTAGTTGTAGTTAGATAGTAGCTAGTTATATGTTAGGACGTAGGGTAGGAGTCGATTTGATGTGTAAATAAAGAACTGTATTATATTGAACTGGGCCTTCTGTGTTGATTCCACACTGTACCCGGCGTACATAAGAAGATGCCATCCCCATAGGAAGAACATATACAGTATGTTCATTACAGAGCATTACGGTTAAACTTTCTACTACCCTGCATTACACTTTATGGTAAAGCTGCTACTATAAAATTTGCTAGAGCAGTGGTTTCTACATCCCCACACTCACAACTGGTGGTTCTACATCCCCACCCTCACAACTGGTGGTTCTACATCCCCACCCTCACAACTGGTGGTTCTACATCCCCACACTCACAACTGGTGGTTCTACATCCCCACACTCACAACTGTTGGTTCTACATCCCCACACTCACAACTGGTGGTTCTACATCCCCACCCTCACAACGGTCCGTGCCCTCATTCATCTGCTGAACTGCACATCATAAGCCAATAACTTCACCCTTTATAAAGTATTTTTTACCCCAAATGATTCCCTCTTTCAAGACCCGAATTACTAAAATTTACGAAGCCATTGACGCTTTTCATTATGGTTATTTAAAAAGTTGCATTATAATATACGAGCCGACCCGCCGCGTATCATACGCCGCTATTTAGTTGTTTTACTTTCTACTTTTCAGTAATTCATAATTTGTGAATTCGACAGTACCAATGCTGCCACTGAAAATATTTGCTTTAAAACACTAACCCCCCCTTCCCCTAACGCCGACCCTACACCCCCCCCCCCCCGTGAAAGCAGCCTCCTCTTAGTTACCTCCTGTAAGTTTAAAATCGTTTCAAACTAAATTATCTGCCCCTAATAGCCGTCACTAAACCCGGCTCTACGATTTGTAAACACAGCGTGACCACAGCTCACCAGACCATGTGGGGGTGGGGTGGGGGTGGTAGTGATAGTGATAGTGAAAGAGAGAAAGAGAGGGGACTGCAAGGATGCGCTTACAGCTTGTTTTGTAGCGTCTCCCAGAAGAGAATTATATATATAGATTTAAAGGAAATCGTTCATTTTCTACTCTTTTTTCTACTTTTTATTATTATAATATTAAAACGTTTAATTTAAAAAAAAAATGATTATCACATGGTTTCTATTTATACTAATGCTTTTTACATTGATACTTACCTACAGGTGGATGTCAACTTTAACCTGCATCTAGTCCCATATTTTTTTAACGCCGAAAATACCGTAAGTATCAACAAGTTCAAAGGTCAAGTGTTCCATGAAACCCTCGCCTGGGAGATAAACACGGAGGTAGGTTTCGATGGGTTCCAGAACTGTTGTCATTTCACGTGGTTTCAATCGTCAGGTAATTGAAAATTTTTTTAACCCAATTATCTTTCGCAGGTTGAAGTTGAGCCATCGTCTCGAGCCAATGCTCAGCTGTTAGCGAGACAAGAGTGTTCTGTCGTGGAGTTTGAGATTCGAACCACTTTGTCAAGTCCTAAAGGTTATATCCTACTCTAACGTTCTGAGAATAAACAATTAGCATAATTTCAATAACATAGTTTCTCTCTTAAAAGTGTTCCTGGTAATTCCATTGCTTAATTTATTGCATTCGACAGGTGTAGTCCCTGTTACCTTTAAACACAAAGACGAAGACATCTCGTTTGTGTTAAACATTGAAGACTTACATGAGGCTTTTCAGCTTGTAGAAGAGGGCGGAGTTCTTAGACCTAAAGAAAACGTGAGCTGTCTCCCTTGCTAAAATCATACATATTTATACATCTTTAAAAATATTTGTTTGCCTTTTATAGTAGAAAAACCTAATTTTTTTTTTTATTGTAATAAAATCTATATCTCTACTATTGAATTAATAAAAATATTTTTTTTTGCTTAAATTAATTTAAAAAAAAACTAAGTTTCTTAAAATTTCCACAATAAATTATACCATAAAATACCGACATCATAAGAAATGTCTTCTCTATTTTGAGTTAGTAATTTTAAAAAAATAATTGATAGTCTAGAAAAATTTCAACTACTTTCATCCTTAACCAAAATAGGCACAATTTTAACCTAAACATGCCCATGCGCAAACATATATATATATACATATATATATATATATATATATATATATATATATATATATATATATATATATATATATATATATATATATAATATATATATACATATACATATATATATAACATAACATTATATATATATATATATATATATATATATAACATAATTTATATATATATATAAATATAAAATATAATTTATATATATATATATATATATATATATATATATATATATATATATATATATATATATATATGTATGTATGTATATATCATTTACTCTACACTCTCCATACAAACTTATTTTACACTTTTTTTCTTAACCCCCAATCCCCGTCCCACAGAGGTGTGTGGAGCTGATTGAGGAGAAGTGGCTGGACGAAGATGGCGTGGAGCAATCTACCTCCCAACCCCAGATCATCGCCCGGGGCACCTGTGTCTGTCTCAGCTGGACTGACCAGAAAGTGGACATCAAGACCAGTCCATTGTCAATGGACGAGTCCACTTGTGATGGGGACCACAACATGAACAAGACGCCAGTCTGTTACACTGAAGAAGACACAGGCGTTGACTCCTTTGTTGTCGTCGATTAACCAAATATATGTTCACTGGTCTAATTGATGCAACATTTTTAACAAGAGCCATATTTATTAACGTAATTAGGCATGCCTATTTATGAATTTTGTTTTTAAATCTAGTTTCAACGATTTTAAATGTTATTAAATTTCAAAAACACTAGCAGTACTAAAAACAAATCTTTAAAGTATTGCATTATGTGCATACTATTTTCTAAGATATACATTTTTTTTTTACAAAATATGTATTAGTATTACATTAACTGTTGGATATTATCTGAAGTTTAATTATAAATAAATGCCGATAATTGAATAATGAAATGTGTCTGTATTATCGTCTTCTACTTTAAATAATAGCTACTCTGATAAGTAAATAAATAAAAACATTTCAGATATGGTTTCAGATTTCGTTCACACTTCATTGACTTTGTAACAAAGACAAAACTAAATTTACAAAGAAAAACATTGTCGTTTTGCAGTGACATAATTAATTAAATGTAATTAACGACTTCATTAACCACGGGTTGGCACGCCCTGACATAATGGGATGGCACCGAGACGAATATATGAAAGCCAGATACACATTGTGTCTGAAGTGGTTCGAATTTTGTTACACATGATAACAGTCACTGTCGGGAGCCAAGCTTCAGCAACATATTATATGATGGCTCCATTTATTACAATCATCGTGACGATAGGCGTCACAATTTTGATGGGCGTCACAATGTTGGTGGGCGTCACAAAGTTGGTGGGCGTCACAATGTTGGTGACGTCACAATGTTGGTGGGCGTCACAATGTTGGTGGGCGTCACAATGTTGGTGGGCGTCACAATGTTGGTGGGCGTCACAATTTTGTTGGGCGTCACAATGTTGGTGGGCGGCACAATGTTGGTGGGCGTCACAATGTTGGTGGGCGTCACAAAGTTGGTGGGCGTCACAATGTTGGTGGGCGTCACAATGTTGGTGGGCGTCACAATTTTGTTGGGCGTCACAATGTTGGTGGGCGTCACAATGTTGGTGGGTGTCACAATGTTGGTGTGCGTCACAATGTTGGTGGGCGTCACAATTTTGTTGGGCGTCACAATGTTGGTGTGCGTCACAATGTTGGTGGATTAGTCGAGTCAAGCACCAATCCCGGAGGTCGGCAACAGAAACATGTGTTTTCAAATCGGACATAGCAGCATAGTTTAATCCATTGGATTTAGCAGAGCAAGTTGGTCCAGATTTAGCGGATCATGTTAATCTATATCCAGATCTAGGAACAAGGTGTCTTATATTGGATCTAGCAGAGAAAATGTTACCGTATTTCTAGAACTATTAATGAAAAATGTAAAACATTCTGAACGTTTATTTATCTAAGAAGTAAAGTTTACCACTCTTATTGACATATAGGCCTATATACTAAAAACATTCTCATGGACAGTGGCGTAGGCAGGGGGGGTTAGGGGGGGGGTCATAACCCCCCCCCCCCCCCATAGACCCCTCGGTATATAGAAAAAGTATGAGGGGGGTGTGCAAATCGAAAGTTTGAGGGGGGGGGGGGTGCAAATCGAAAGTTTGACAGGGGGGGTGCAAATCGAAAGTTTGAGGGGGGGGGTGCAAATCGAAAGTTTGTCCCCGGGTAAAAATTGGACCCCCCCCCCTTGAGACGATCCTGGCTACGCCACTGCTCATGGATTACTATTTTTCAAGAATCTACCGACAAGCCTGAAACCAAAAAGGGTATTTAAATTAATTAACATTTTTATTGTTAACTTATTATTTTTATCTATATTTGTTATAATATTTCAGTAATTGTAACATACAAAAATGTCTAATCTTGAAAAATTAACACAGCTAGCGGAAAAGCTAGGAATTAAGCCTGGAAATAAAATGGCCTTTGTAAAGGAACAGCAGGCTGAAGAGAATGTTAGAAAAGCTACGGAGAAAGCTGAAGAGAATGTTAGAAAAGCTACGGAGAAAGCTGAAGAGAATGTTAGAAAAGCTACGGAGAAAGCTGAAGAGAATGTTAGAAAAGCTACGGAGAAAGCTAAAGAGAATGTTAGAAAAGCTACGGAGAAATCTGAAGAGAATGTTAGAAAAGCTAAGGAGAAATCTGAAGAGAATGTTAGAAAAGCTAAGGAGAAGGCTGCTGAGGACAAGGAAAGAGATAAAGGAAAAAAGAGAAACTGCAGCTTCAGAAAGAAGCAGACAAAAATAGCAGAAGCAGTAGAAAGAAAGTTAAAACAAGAGAGCTTAAGAGAATGGCAATAGAACAACAGACTATCAGTAACACCAATCATATACACCTGAACTGTACGGATTTTAATGCAGGGGAAGAAATCCTCAAATATTTAATACAATTTGAAGGAATATCCACATTGAAAAATTATAATAAAGAAATGCGGGCATGCACACGGTTGAGTAAGTTAACTGGAGAGCATCTAATTTGTCTAGCAGAAGTTTAAAAAAGGAATATGAATACATCAAAAGGAAGTTACTGACTTGTTACAGTAAATCAGTGAATGTTTACAGAATAACGTTTATGGAAATGAATTTGGAGAATTGAACAGACATAATGACTACACTATTGAAATAAAGAAGCATCTCCTAAAATTGTTTGAATTAGCACGGGTAGATGTAATGATCCAAAGGCACTTTTACATATGTTTCTAATTATTAAGATTTTGCATGAGCGTGTGATATTCTATTTAGCTTTCTCAAAGAATGGAAAGTAAGGACGGATTATGAATTAAGAAGAACAATCGCTACAAATAAAGATTCGAATCCGTATGAGGATTTAGCAAAACGCCGCTCAGTTCTGGCACAGACGGTTGCAAATAGAATCAAAGAGTACCCATCCAGACCGCAATTCAAACAACATCATCATCAGACCGCCATTCAAACAACATCATCATCAGACCGCCATTCAAACAACATTATCATCCGACCGCCATTCAAACAACATCATCATCAGACCGCCATTCAAACATCATCATCATCAGACCGCCATTTAAACATCAACATCATCATCAGACCGCCATTCAAACAACAACATCATCAGACCGCCATTCAAACAACATCATCATCAGACCGCTATTCAAACAACATCATCATCAGACCGCCATTTAAACAAAATCATCATCATCAGACCGCCATTCAAACAACATCATCATCAGACCGCCATTCAAACAACATCATCAACAGACCGCCATTCAAACAACATCATCATCAGCAGACCGCCATTCAAACAACATCATCAGCAGACCGCCATTCAAACAACATCATCAGCAGACCGCCATTTAAACAACATCATCAGCAGACCGCCATTTAAACAACATCATCAGCAGACCGCTCACACAGTCTTTCCATTACCCAGGTAGGCTATTCTTCTTCCATACAAAATCCATACTAAATACAATATAGATATAATGTTCCCAAGGTAGAGTCTGTTACACCTGGTTCACGCTAGGAAAAGAAAAGACGGTTGGGCATAGTGTTCACCACACTATCCCTTCCTATGTTGAGGTCAAGGAAACAGGTCAACTCTATTTCACCTACCCCGTAGACTTTCGAATTTGAAAAAGGTAATTTTAAAAAACTTTATTTTAAACTCCCTTCCACAGAGTGCAAGACAGTGCGCACGTAAACGCGCGTCCATGATTCGGCCACACATTTACCGATTACTTTCTACAGTGACGCCATGGCAGACATGTTAGAAAGTAATGATTTATGCAATGTTGTTGACGCTTGCTAGGAAGATAAATTATCAGTCATGACCAAAACCAAAAGTACATATAAAACAAGTAAAATGTCCTGTTCAATTTGATTGTTGTTGTTTTTTAGCTTGGATGTTTGTTTTTTAAGTTATGATGTAGACTATATAGTATATAGTATATAGAACTAATAAATAGTATCGGCCCGGAGAGTTCGCTTAAATAATTACAAATTCCTTTACATTCCCTGCAGACCAGAAGATGTCAGTTCCACCCTGCTTACTGACAGAGGTCACAAGCCTCGAAAGTTTTCTCATAGCGACAGAGAGCGCCCTGAACCATATGATATTTCCTTGTATTTTAGTCGGTTTAGCAGTTGTGGATAGTACATTACTTTTTGAGTATTTGCAAACATATAAGGTGAGCAAAATTTGTACTCTCCTATTTTTATTCAGCTCTCATTCTATTAACAGTATCCAGTTTTCTCGGTATCGGCCAGGCCTCGCTCAAGTCATAAATAGCCATGTCAAAAGTTAATAAGTGCTAATTCTAACATGTACGCGTTTATTAGACAACAAATTGGAACACCAAAGCAATCGCTACATGCATACGGCTACGCTAAAAAATAAAGCAACGACTACACGCTGTCCTGATCCTAAACATTAGCCAGCATAAACATTTTACATTTGCAACATACCTAGCCTAGGAATTCTGCTTTAAACAAAGCCTGCATCATCAATTACATCGCAACAACCAAAATGAACAATGAGTCTTTATATATTTGTTTGGGTCTATTTCAAAAACGTATAGAATCTAGTATAAATTGTAATTTTTTGTCGAAATATGTTATATGTCTTCACTTTGTAAAAGAATAACGGAGGGGTGGGGGAGGCGGTCGATAAAAGTTTCAATACCTATTAAAGCCCTTACGTCACTACGGCATTCCAATGAAAATAGTAACGCTTGTTAAAACGCATACGAGGGGACGTCCATGTAGGCCAACCTACAAAAGGTTTTCAGATGCGAACCGAAGTCCGTCAATGCTGACTGCTGTCGGCTCTCCTTTTCCTTCTTACCATCGACTGGGTAATAAAAACAGCAACCAAAGAACCTAGAAATCGTTTAATTCAGTTGAAACAACTTGACGACATGGACTTTGCAAACGACCTTGCGTTCCTGTCCTACAACCAACAGCAGACGCAGGAGAAAACAAACACTATGGCAGATAATTCGGCGCAGGTTGGATTTCACTTTTAAAAAATATGGACGTTCAGTGCGCTCTTCTTGTCCACCAATGTGCGTCTGTTCAACTTACGTAACATCATTGTTGGTGAATGGGCGGAGATTTGGAGGACGACAAAGACGACCATTGAAAAAGTCCAGACTTATATGAACGACTGCCTCAGACTATGCTCATGATCAGCTGGCCCTATACCATCATCAATGGGAAACGACAGGGCAACTTGCCGCTCAGGAAAAATTAGGAAATCAAGGCGGGGTTGGATATGACACATACTGAGCAGACCGCCAACCAACACCACCAGGCAGGCATTGATGTGGAACCCTCAAGGAAAGCGCAAAGGAGGTCGGCCAAGAATACCTGGCGACGGGAACGAGGCTGAAACCACAAAGCTGGGCTTCACCTGGAAACAGGTTGAGAAGATGGCATCGGACAGAAGGCTCTGGAGATCTTTGGTTGGCGGCCCATACCCCAGCAGGACAGAGGACTGGAGATCTTTGGTTGGCGGCCCATCCCCAGTAGGACAGAGGACTGGAGGTCTTTGGTTGGCGGCCCATACCACAGCAGGACAGAGGACTCTGGAGATATTTGGTCGGCTGCCCATACCCCAGCAGGGATGGCGGGCAGTAATGATGATGATGATTTATATAGTAGACAACTAATTTTGTTACACATTAATTTAAAATTGCTTGAATAATGAACGCTTCTTTTTTTTAAACAAGTAAATTATAAAGCGTACAGAATTTTTTTAAAGTTATTAGTAAAAGCAAACGAAGTTACTAAATTGGGTTTAAAAAAATAAAAGTTTTTTTCCTATTAGTTTCAGCTCTTTAATAGCACAGAACTTGTCTGGATTACACAGACGATCATTTGGCTGCTCTCAATTGTCGCACACTTTGCACTGGTTAGGAAGATCACACGGCTGGTTCGAAGGTTAGAAAATATTACCACCAGTAATGGTCAGTGAGCTGGTCAGTTAGCTAAAGGTTAAATATGTTATTGGGTTAGTTTGTTGATCTTCCGGTATGTTGGTGGGTGGACTATGTCTTAGGATTGTTAGTTTACTTCTTGTCAGTTGGTTGCTCATTGGGCTCGTCTATAAGTTGGTGATTGGGGAAATAATATGGTTGGTTGGTCTGTGGGTTGGTCTGTGGGATGGTCTGGGGTTGGTGTGTGGGTAAGTCAGTTGTTGGTCAGTGGTATGGTCCATAGGTTTGTCATAGGAGAGTTGAGTGGGCTGGTCAGTTAGTTGGTATGTAGGCTGGCCAGTTGTTCTATGGGCTGGTCAGTTAGTTGGTCTGTAGGCTGGCCAGTTGTTCTATGGGCTGGTCAGTTAGTTGGTCTGTAGGCTGGCCAGTTGTTCTATGGGCTGGTCAGTGGATCTGTCTGTTAGCTAATCAATTTACTAATTAGAGAGGATCTTTGGTTTACTGAAGCCAAAAATTGGTTTTTAATTAGTCAATGCTTGTTTTTACTTGGTACTATTTATTTATTTCATGGCATAACATTTTGAAATGATTTAATCCTTAGACTGTATATAATCGTAACATTGGGCAAGGGTACGAGGTGTATCAGAGACTTGAGAAAGGACCAGAGTAAGCGAAGCGTTATAAATAAGAAAACTGTTTCATTTTCCTCAAGGGAGACATGATGCACATATATCTACTTAAATTAGCCGTTGATTATTAATCGGTATTTTATATCAAAGCTGATGTTTTGATTTAAAAAAAAAAAAGATCGTTTAAGCCATTTACTAATTCGAGTATCTTAAGTTATGCAAATATTTTAATACATCAATTTTTATTTATGAGACATTATTCATTATCACACCTTACATCATTAAGCACAATATAACAACATCTAGACGTTCGCAATATATATATATATATATATATATATATATATATATATATATATATATATATATATATATATATATATATATATATAACTATATATATATATATATATATATATATAACTATATATATATATATATATATATATATATATATATATATATTTCAATAACAGCTACAAGCTTAAATGATATTCCGACCCTTAAACTGGATGACGTCATTCGGCGTTATGCCTGGCAGAAGCTGCTAGAGTGAGTACAGCCTTTTTGTACAAGCTTTTGTTTAACTTGATTCCTCAAGCTTTTGTTTAACTTGATTCCTCAAGTTTTTGTTTAACTTGATTCCTCAAGCTTTTGTTTAACTTGATTCCTCAAGCTTTTGTTTAACTTGATTCCTCAAGCTTTTGTTTAACTTGATTCCTCAAGCTTTTGTTTAACTTGATTCCTCAAGCTTTTGTTTAACTTGATTCATCACGTATCAACGTCTCCCTTGGCATTCTTAGCTTTCTTTTTTCTTTGAGAAGTCCGGTTTAGCGCTATTCCTGTGATATCTTCTAGACCCGTCCAAAAAATAGAATTTAATTATTTTTTTTCAAAAATGCTATTGCACTTATGACATTTTTTGAACAAAACACTTTTTTGTTGTTGTTGGATTTGGTGAGGGCACGAAACAAATACGGGAAATGGAAACATGAATACGTCACTCTCGGTTTTCGTTAAAGCACTTAAACAAAACATAGAAGTATTTTCTTTAAGTATTCAAGTTGACTTTTATTATTTTGTGCATTAATCTAACTTCTTTTATCTTTTCTATGAACAAAGAACTCAACATTTTTTTTAACTGCTTCATTATCTTAACTAATATAGTTTCACAAATTTCAATTATTGTGATACTTTAACAAGTAGGGCTAATTTCATTTAGAAAATCCCCGGAACACGAGAGAGATTATATGCTGATGCATCAGAACAGCTTCATCTATTACATCAACTGGAAGGCGCTAACCATTGACCACGGCGTCCCCAAGTTTTTCACCAAGGTGAAGGACGGGAGTGTGATCAAAACCCGCCGAGGTGACGTAAGAACAGGTGATGTATTCACATCGGTACTACAGCTGAGCTATATTATATACATGTATGCATATATATATATATATATATATATATATATATATATATATATATATATATATATATATATATATATATATATATATATATATATATATATATATATATATATATATATATATATGCAGGCTGGAGAATTAGTTTCTCGCTACTGCTGCACACACTTCGTTATTGGTGAATTTATTTTACCGATTAAATTTTGGAGACAGCTATATCAGTAGAGTGGTGCCATTATAGAGAATCAAATGTTATAGAGTCCTATTCCTAATCTCTCAGTACAAAGTTTTTATTGCAATAAAGTAGACATTTTCAAGGCCAACGCGCATACGTATTTATTTTTAAGACTAATGTGCAGATGTATTCATTCTAAAGATTAATGAGCATGTGTTCATTCTAATGACTAATATGGATGTGTTCATTCAGGCTCCGAATGGGTGACGCTCTTGTCATGTTACTATGACAACAAAGCCGGCAGTAAACAATGTCATTCCTTTAAAGGATCCCGTAAAACAGCATCGTGGGTGGACGTGGACCTAGAACAGTGTTACACTGTCAACAAGAAGGTAGTGGCCAGCATTACAATGTGTAATAACGTGTGCTAGTGTTTGGAACAGGAGTTATATGTGTATGTGCGCGCGTAACTTAATGACGCAATCACTTTCACTTGTTGTCCTCAAATTGAAACACCGGCATACCATATACTAGTAACAAATCATCGAAAGATCCATTATTTTTTTTATTGTTGTATGTTCAACGCTCTAAATTTTGGAGCTAATATGTTATAAGAGACTACAGGACATTACCCCCCCCCCCGTCAATTACCCCCGGACATACCCCCCCCCGTATTTACTCCCCGGAGCAATTACCCCCTGTCAATTATGTAATTACCCCCCCTTCAAACAATATATATATATATATATATATATATATGTATATATATATGTATATATATATATATATGTATACATATATATATGTATATATGTATAGATATATATATATATATATATATATATATATATATATATATATATATATATATATATATATATACATATATATATGTATACATATATATATATATATACATATATATATATATATATATATATACATACATACATATATAACAAAATCTAAATGTACAAACATGAATAAAGTTTAAAATAAGCAACATAAAATATACATTTTTGAATTTTTATTTTCTGAAATAAAAGAAGCATAAGGAAGCCTTACAAACAAAACATTCAAAAATATATACAGCAAAATCTAAATGAACTTACAAATTCTGTTGACATAGTCCTTAACGATGTTAAAAATACGAGAATTGATGTTGCGATATTTTGTTCTTGGTGGTTCTACTGGATGTCCGCCAAAAGACGCTGACCGATGACCACTTTGTGAAAACCTTGCTAGCGTTTAAGAATATTGATGAATCACCAGATATTAGGACGGTCAGCAGCAACTGCGGCTTGAAATTTACGGTGTCAACCCGCGACTTTGTAGTTGACGCGACGCCGTGGGTGGCGCGACGGTCAACTTAAAAGACAACGTCAAAAGACAAACCGACGGACATCAAACGTAAGCCCTATGAGCAGCGGCAACACATTTAGTGTGTAACAAATTTCATTCGTCTGCCACACAAGTCCTCTTCCCACACATGGTGCCTTCCTAGAATTATATGTACTTCAAAAGTTAAAACCGACTGGACATAAAAAGACTATATAAACAGCTGCACCACATTTAAGACTTACATGTTCGTAATTCGCTTTTAAAACCCACTCCTACACAATAAATCAAGTGAAAAAAACCCACATAAGCGGCGACATTCTCAATCTCCTAAACCAGGGGTCGGCAACCTGCGGCTCGTGAGCCGCATGCGGCTCTTTTGATGTCAAGATGCGGCTCTCGAGTTATATTCGCAAATATTATAAAATTATATTATTATTTTTCAAAACTCATAAAATCATTCTGCAACACTCGGTAATAAATATAATCAATAAACACGCGCTATTCTTTTAGAACAATTATTTACTCTCTATTTCAATGATTGTACTTCCCATTGAAGTGTCCATCCCAAACTGAAAAAAAATCAACGTCATGGTGGATATCATTTGCTTGACAAAAAAATGGATTGTTTCGAAAAAAAAATGCTTGATTTTGTTGAAGACAAGTAGATCGGTAAATTACTTCTTTTTGAAAAATCTGGAGAGAAAAAAGATTGTGATGTTAACATGAATCATCAGCATTACTATTAACAAAACGAAGGATGTTTTCGCTGAGAGTTTTGAGCAATTGAAAACAGATGGCTTTCATAGTAGATCCTCTCAACACAAAAACAAATGATATCATCATTAAGCCATTTGGAATTGTTGTTAGTTCGCTTCAAATGCAATTGCTAGATTTGAAAACCATATATGTGTGGAGTAGTAAATTAACAGAACTCAAGAGCAAGTTGCAAGAGTTGGAGGTTAAGAAAAGCATGCAAGTTACACTTCACAAGTACACGGCTCTAAAAGAAATGCCGCGAGTTGAGGCACTAATATTACCGCATGGAACAGTTATACAGAATGCTACCTAAAGGTGAAGAAGTTGACCTCTGGAGTGCTGACGATCTTTTGGTCAACATATTCGTGCTGACAAGAGTTCTCTTACATGAATACAATAAAAAGTTAAGTAAGAAGCCAACTAACACATGAAAATCTAAAGGCGTGCTTGAAACTGGAAACAAGTTATGAGCCAGAATTAAATAACCTTTCAAAATGCAGGCAAAGCCAATGCTCCCATTGATTTAACTAATGTAAATATTCAATGATTATAGTTTTATTATATGATTACTAATTATATTATTTTAACAGAGGTAGCTAAAAAAACAATAATATGTTTTGTGCGAAACGTGTGTATTTTTTAATATGAATAAATATTATTTCATATTTGATATATATATATATATATATATATATATATATATATATATATATATATATATATATATATATATATATATGCCTATATAAATACCTGATCCAATAACAACTAATAAAATTAAAATGTTAGTGGCTCTATAAAAACTAGTAAATTTTGTAAATAGTTATTTTTGGCTCTTCCGCTTCAACAGGTTGCCGACATCTGTCCTATACATATAATGATCTTAAGTTGACCGTGGGGAGGGGGGTAAATGTCCTACTGCTGTTTTTGGGCGGGGGATAATGTCCGGGGGGGGGGGGGTAATTGACAGGGGATAATTACTCCGGGGGATAAATACGGGGGGATGTCCGGGGGAAATTGATGGGGGGGAGGTATTGTCATGTTCCTGTTATAAGGAGAGGACATACTTATACATGGAGACAATTCACATATTTAGCTCCCACTTGATATTCAGTAAAAAAATATTTCAAATAAGAACATGACACAAGATAAGCAAAGTGCAAATTAAATTATTTTAAGGTCCATGTAAGTGTGATTAGATGTAGATATTTCGATAATGTTGAATTAATAACATCTAGTGCGTCGTGATAAAGCAAAGGAAATTTATTTTTTTAATTTTAAAGTGCAAGTTTTTTTTTTTAAACTCATTATATGTTTACTAATTCGAACTGTTTAGTCTTTGTATAGTCTTTTTTTATTTTGTTTATTGGTAAACACTAAAATATATATATATATATATATATATATATATATATATATATATATATATATATATATATATATATATACATTCATTCAGATGCGTGTTAAGTTATACCTTTCGGAAGTCCTAATGCCGTTTTTAAGAATGGCCAAAGACAATAATCTAAATCTAAAAATGGACAACCCAAGATTTTTCCTTGAGACTCACACATGGGAGGTTAACTCTCAGGTATGTTTCCGAATTTCCCCTCAGCCATTATGTCCCATTACGTCGTGTAAACAGTGAGTACATTGACCTGCGTTTTGTGACCGAACTAATTTTTGTGCAGGTTGAAGTTGAGCCATCGTCTCGAGCCCATGCTCAGCTGTTAGCGAGACAAGAGTGCTCTGTCGTGGAGTTTGAGATTCGAACCACTTTGTCCAACCCTAAAGGTCAAATCCAACTTTCTAGTTGTAAAAAGAAAGAAGTTTTTGCATGTAGTAATGTTTTAATAAATGTTCTGTATACAAAGATGCTCTAGATTGCTAAATTGTTAATTACTTTGTATTTTGAACAGGTTTGTTTGCCGTATTTTTGAGTAAAGACACCGAACATGTCGTGAACCTTGACAATTTACTCGAGGCTTTTCATCTTGAGGAAAAAGGCGGAGTTCTTCAACCGGAAGAAAAAGTGAGTTGTTTCGTTATTTTATTTTGTATTGTTTATTTGAAGAAAATCTTTGTTTTGCATTTTTTTTACTTGAACAAATTTCATTGCCTATTGCATTATTAAAGAATCAAAATATCTACAACCGCGACAACACGTAAAGTAAACCAAATGTAACTGAACATCTACAAAAATATGTGTTTTCCTTGATTCCAATTATTTCTTTACTTTTCCTAATTACTAGCTTAGCTACCCGCGTTGCACATGATTTGAAGATAAAAATCCCAATTACACAGCAAACCATAAAATACCCATCAAACACTATGGTGTCTTTGTTATTTCTCTGTTCAGACTTTATAATACATACACATTGATGTAACAAAGAACAATTGATGTCGACAAATTAGTACAATTATTTTGTTACCATAATAGACACATTTCTTACTGCCACCTCCTCCCCCTTCAGCCGTTTGTGGAGTTAATTGAGAAGAAGTGGCTGGACAAAGATGGCGTCGAGCACGTGACCTACCACCCCCAGATCATCACCCGGGGCTCTATGGTCTGCCTCAGCTGGTCTGAACATAAATTGCACATCAAGACCAGTCCATTGTCCATGGACGAGTCCACTGCTAATGGAGACAACAACATGGACAAGACGCTCGTCGGTCACACAGAAGAAGACGCGAACGCCAGTTCCTTCTTTGTTGTCAATTAGCTACACATGTATTCACTCTTACACAGGAGTCGTACGTGTAGTCTATGTGGTACTGTAAGTCATGGTTGGGTTGTTGGAGGGGACGTCAAGTTTATGGAGGTGTATGCAATTGGGTTGTTAGAGTGTCGTCAAGTTTATGGAGGTGATTGGGTTGTTAGAGGGGACGTCAAGTTTATGGAGGTGATTGGGTTGTTAGAGGGGACGTTAAGTTTATGGAGGTGATTGGGTTGTTGGAGGGGACTTCAAATTTATGGAGGTGATTGGGTTGTTAGAGTGGACGTCAAGTTTATGGAGGTGATTGGGTTGTTAGAGGGGACGTCAAGTTTATGGAGGTGATTGGGTTGTTAGAGTGGACGTCAAGTTTATGGAGGTGATTGGGTTGTTAGAGGGGACGTCAAGTTTATGGAGGTGATTGGGTTGTTAGAGGGGACGTTAAGTTTATGGAGGTGATTGGGTTGTTAGAGTGGACGTCAAGTTTATGGAGGTGATTGGGTTGCTAGAGGGGACGTCAAGTTTATGGAGGTGATTGGGTTGTTAGAAGGGACATCAAGTTTATGGAGGTGATTGTAGTTGGGTTGTTAGAGGTATCTTTTCAAAATCAATTTTAAATCCTGATTCAACAGTTTAAAGATCTAGAACATAAAATTAAGAAAATTACCTCATACACAGTAGGGCATACATTTCGTTAAAAATATTCAAAAAACAGCAGCTCACAAATCTACTAATGTATACATTTATCTGTTTTAATTTTATCTTAGTTTATATTTTTACTAATTATATAATTATCTAGGCCGTTTGTTGTGGCTGAATAGGATGAATTTAAAAATGAATAAACCATCCTTAATTTAATAAAGCGTCTGTGTTCTTATCTGTTCCTTTAAATAATGCCTGCTGGAATTTTTTTGTGAAACGGAAAACGTCAGATATGTATTTCAATAGACTCACACAGTCAGAGAAGTAAAGAAAAAAAATAACGGTAAAAATGCGTTTCCCTGGAAGTTGTGATTCAGGGTAAATAAAAAATCTTACAGCTCGTTTTACCTTCAAACTCAAGCACACCATACTGGTTAGGGAATTCCCGTCAACAGTGCGAACCTAAATGAGCGTCCATGATTTTCTGTGATTCTACGGCTAGATTGAAGACCACCGCAAAGACATGTTGGGAAAATAATCTTGACCGGTTGACGCTCACTAAATGAAAGCAAATATACGTTCAGTTGTAAATCTGATGATGGAAGCATGTAAAGAGAAAAGTAAGGGTCTAGTTTATTTTAGCTTTACAAATACGTTCTAGATCTAGATTTACTAGATCTCTAGATTCTAGATCTAGTTCTGGATCTTAGATTTAAATCTTAGATTGGTTTGGCAAACCCTCCAGTCAGCCAACAGAGAACAGAGCTGTTAAAATTTGTTCTAGATCGACCAATCAAGTTTGTTGACCGAGATCTAACTGCCCTATCGAAGTCCCTCAAGTCAAAAAATAAAACATGTATTTAAACGTTGACTGTAAGAAGCGTATTAGTAAGCTTTTAAAAAAAGCAATAATAAGCTTATTTTCTACTTTATCATTTTAAAACATGATTGTATGTGTATATTGGAGTTATAATATAACCTTAACATTAAAAATATTTGCTTTAATATCAGTTCACTTACCTGCACCTTTGTCAACATTATTAAGACGCATTTTATATTTTGGTACATCTGAAAAGTAGTTTGTATGGGGCGCTCATTGGGCATGGGTTTGTGTCACTATTTACCGTGGAAGGGGGTAGGCTCGTGTCACCATTTACCGTGGAAGGGTGTAGGTTCGTGTCACCGTTTACCGTGGAAGGGTGTAGGCTCGTGTCACCATTTACCTTGGAAGGGTGTAGGTTCGTGTCACCATTTACCGTGGAAGGGTGTAGGCTCGTGTCACCATTTACCGTGGAGTAGGTTCGTGTTACCACCTACCACGGAAGAGAGGGAGTAGATTTGTACCATCAGATAGCCGATATCATTCACTACATCACCACCGCGCCCCCAAAACCTACACTCCTACACCCCCATACACACACAACTACCTCTTCTCATTTCCACCCAACCAGAGCTAACCCCCAACTCTCTTTACATTCCCCGCACAGACCTAAAGGAGTCAGCTCCGCCCTGCCAACACAGAAAAGCAACATTGTTTGAAAGTTTTCTCATGGACATGGAGACCATATCAAAATTTCCATTAGCTGACTCATTTTTTATTTTTTTCTTATTGGTGGTTTCAATATTTTGTGCCTGTCTTGAGAGCATGTTTGCTGTAGGCTATTTACAAAAGAGTGAAGTAAGTGATTATTGTTTGAAGTGTCCTATTTCAGAGGCGTAGCGATGGGGGGGGGGCAGGGGGTACATATGTCCCCGGGCGCCGACCTTAGGGGGCGCCAAAATGGGTTGTAAAAAGAAATTAAAATGTCATTTTTTGCAGTTTAAGTGGGGGGGGGGGGGGGTGAGTGCAAATTGAAAGTTTGAGGGGGGGGGGTGTTAAACGAAAGTTTAAGGGGGGGGGGGGGGTAGCGAATTGAAAATTTGCTCCCGAAGGGGGCGTTAAATTGAAAGTTTGTACCCGGGCGCCGGGAAGGGTCGCTACGCCTCTGTCCTATTTCATTTATAAATGTCGCTATTTAGTGTATACAATGTAACAAATGATATCTAAAAACAATAAGTATCTAATGAACTTGGGGTTGTTTGAATAATAAAAGCTTCTTACTAGAGAAATATATTGTAAAAATGTAATTTAAAAAATATTTAATGCTGCTTTTAAGGATAACCTTGTCTATGTGAAATAAAGAATTTTGATGGAAAATTAGCTAATTTATTGCACACATTTTGTTGAAATTAGAATTGAGTAATTAACTCAAGCATTTTTTAGTTTTAGATAAGCACAAGCAGTTAATGGATTCGTTTAAAAATTAAACCGTTTGTATTTTGTTCTAGCTGTTAAACGAAAACGAATGTATGTTGCTCAAGTTCATTGTTTGGTCCACATTTTTTTGGCCGGCACTTTTCGGTCACCTGGCGATTCTTCAGCAGTTTACACGCGCGATTATCAGGGAAGAAAATCTTTTGCACAGGTAATGGTCAAGGCGCTGGTCAAGGGATTGGTCAGTCCATTGGTCAGTTGAGTTGCCAGTGGATTGGTCAAGGGATTGGTCAGTCCATTGGTCAGTTGAGTTGCCTGTGGATTGGTCAAGGGATTGGTCAGTCCATTGGTCAGTTGAGTTGCCAGTGGATTGGTCAAGGGATTGGTCAGTCCATTGGTCAGTTGAGTTGCCTGTGGATTGGTCAAGGGATTGGTCAGTCCATTGGTCAGTTGAGTTGCCAGTAGATTGGTCGAGAGATTTGTCAGTCGCTTATAAGTCGATTGGTCAACGATTTGTTCATCAGATCAGTTTTGTTCTTGTAGTGTTTGTGGGTTCACAGGGTTCTCATTTGGTTATGTGGATCATTGAACGGATGGGTCTCTTAAAAGGTCAAAGAATTTGTCATAGATTCTGTCATGGGATTGGTTATTGTATTTGTCAATAGATCGGACATTGGTCAGTACAGCGACTAGTCTCCCTAACGGCCAGGTGATAGTTCATTGTTAAATGAAGCCGAGAATTAGGTTTTGTTTGTCCATATTTGTTCTCTTGGCCCTGTTAAAGTTTATTCATTTATTTGATGGTTTTAAAAAAGTGTGGTAATTTAATCCTAGAAACCCACACACACTAACATCGGACCAGGAAGAAATACGTATTGGAGACCAAAGAAATGGAAAGGGTAAGGGAAAGAGATGTTAATTAAAAACAACAAATTTTGCTTTATTTTTTGCAGCAAAAAAATGTATAGGACATATCACATATATTAAGACACCCATATTAAGACACATTTTCTATGCCATTTACTAATCTATCAATTTTAAATTTACCAATTATTATTGAATGAATAACGTGTTATGTAGCATTACTTTATATAACACCATAAAGTAAAAATTGAAAAAAACTATAAAGAAAATCAACTCTTTCGTGTAATTTACACCCTCCCTTTATAGACAAGAATTTAAAGAACAGTCGGACTCTTAAACTGGATTGCGTCATTCGGCGTTACGCCTGGGAGCAGCTGATAGAGTAAGTAATTTAAATATAGTCTAGTTCTGATGTTGACTTTTTTTATCTCAACTTTTAAAATATGGAACCGATAATAAGTCACAGGTGTCGCCCTAAGTCTTCGTCATAACAATGAAGTCATTACCTTTGAATTTTTAAATATTCTACGTGCATTTTCATTCCTGTGAGCATAAATCTATCTTCGTCTTCTACTTTATACAGGACAAAAGATACATCTAGAGCTATATTATAAGAATACATTAACTGAATTAAAGCTGAATTTAATGAGTCACAAATTTCGTTTAGGACCATGCTTTAAAAACTCATTTTATTTAGGGAGTCTTGCGAACACATCAGCGACTTTCTGGTGGCGCATAAGAAATACTTCACCTATGAGGTGGACTGGTCGGCGCTGACCTTCAAACACAAGGTCACCAAGTTGTCTCCCAAGGTGAAGGACGGAACTGTGATCAAGACACAACGGGGAGATATACAAACAGGTGATTGGTTAAAAAAGTTACTTAAAAACAGCTACAACTATCAAACTTTTGCGCCCCCCCCCCTGTTCTACCTTATTTATATTTAGATATTCCAGTCGGCGGAACCCTCCCCCCCCCCCCCCATCTCCGCTTTTTACAATGCCACTACGTTCCTGTAATAATTTTTTATTTTATTTTGTATTTTGAAATCTGTACTGATAAAAGGAATGCGATACATAAAAAGACAAAGTATGGACGAGGAAGCGTCAGAGGCGTAGCGAGGGGGGGAGGGGGGTTGGGGGTCGGGGGGTAAATATGTCCTCGGGCGCCGACCCTAGGGGGCGCCAAAATGGGTTGGAAAAAAATTAAAAGCTCATTTTAGCTGCAGTTTTGTATGATAAATATAAAATATATATGGGGGGCGACAAATTGAAAGTTTGTTCCTGGGGGGGGGGGGGGGCGCGAAATTAAAAGTTTGTCCCCGGAAGGGTCGCTACGCCTCTGCAAAGCGTGTAACAAAATCACATCACAAATAAGCCTGGAAACACCTTGTTTCCGCCAGCATTATGCAAACAAGGTAGACATTGTCAAGGTTAATGCGCTTACATATTCTTCAGGCACGCAATGGGTTCCGCTCTGGGCGTGTTACTATGACAACCAAACCGACTGTAAACAAGGTCACGCTTTCAGAGGATCACGCGGCACAACAACATGGGTGGAAGTCGACTTAGACCAGTGTTATTCAATCAATCGACAGGTACACAGTGTATCATACATGTGTTCAAATACGGGTAGTTTTTGGTATATGACGTGTGCGTGCGTGTGCATGTGTTTGTGTGTGTGTGTGGGTGTATGTGTGTATGTGGGTGTCTACATTGACTTTGCATGTAGGTCGATCCCATTTCGGTAATAACTGCTATATCGTTACTGTGACATGATCACGTGATAAGTAATTAAGTTCACACTATGAAAGACTTATGTACTGTTAATTTATAAATTATGTTGTGTCGCAAAAAAATAAAATGGAATTTTATTTGACTAGTTTCAGTTAAATATTCTTCTTTCATTCATAATAGTATTTAAAATCTTTATTTGCTTAGAAGAATACATACCTGATTCGGGGTGAATATATATATATATATATATATATATATATATATATATATATATATATATATATATATATATATATACGTATATACACATAGGTTCAGCTGTGTGCCCTCAGAGACCTCCCTCAACGTTTAAAAATGGACATAGAAATAGTCAAATTCCCCAATCTAACCAAGGTCAAAGGTGAAGTGTTCCAAAAGGTTCAGAACTGGCATGTCGACTCACTGGTATGTTTTAACAAAAGTTCAAGTTAACTACGGTGTTAACATCGTGGGGCATCTATAATAATAGTTTCGCTGTCTCTCTATGTATCTATCTATGTATCTATCTGTCTGACAAGAACGCTCTAGAGAAAACACAAGCAATTTAAAAACCTGCACAGTAATTCGAAAAACGAAATATGACGTCGACACATTTAGCACAGAGTAGAAAATAATCTCAAACCCAGAGAGTGCTCACAGTTATATGACGTCATTGATTTTCGCGTTAACATTGAATAAACAGGAAATGTTGTCTAATCTAAATGGTTTGCGTGAAGAGTTTCTTGCATACAATTCTTCGGGTAGGGGCGAAGCCCCACCCCCCGCGTAAGAACGTCTGGTGGGGGTGGGGGGGGGGTTGAGTGGGGGGGTGGTTTTAATTTAGACTTTTTCCTCCCCGGAGAGGGGTGGGGGGTACTTGAAATTTTCGGGGGCGGGGGTAGAATTTTCGGGGAGGGGGCGGACACTGGAAAAAGTATATAATTATATTTTGTTGAATGGGACGGTAGACATGCTTTTTTTTGGGGGGGGGGGGGGTGGGGTGGGGGGGGGGGGTGTGTGTGGGGGGGGGGGGGTGGGGGTGAGTGGGGGGGTGGTTTTAATTTAGACTTTTTCCTCCCCGGAGAGGGGTGGGGGTACTTGAAATTTTCGGGGGCGGGTGTAGAATTTTCGGGGAGGGGGCGGACACTGGAAAAAGTATATAATTATATTTCGTTGAATGGGACGGTAGACATGCTTTTTTTTGGGGGGGGGGGGGGGGGTGGTGGGGGGGTGGGGGGGGTGGTGTGTGGGGGGGGGGGGTGGGGGTGAGTGGGGGGGCGGTTTTAATTTAGACTTTTTCCTCCCCGGAGAGGGGTGGGGGTACTTGAAATTTTCGGGGGCGGGTGTAGAATTTTCGGGGAGGGGGCGGACACTGGAAAAAGTATATAATTATATTTCGTTGAATGGGACGGTAGACATGTTTTTTTTGGGGGGTGGGGGTGGGGTGGGTGGTGGGGTGTGTGTGGGTGGGTGGGGGGGTGGTGTGTGGGGTGGGTGTGGGGTGGGGGGTGGGGGGGTGGTGTGTGTGTGGGGGGGGGGGGGGTTGGTTTTAGTTTAGAGAAAAGAGACAGCACTATCAACCTAGCGCCCGGTGTATCCTTCCTCAACGGGCCATTTTTCTAGTCTATAATAATAGTTTCGCTGTCTCTCTATCTATCTATCTGTCTGACAAGAACGCTCTAGAGAAAACACAAGGAATTTAAAAACCTGCACAGTAATTCGAAAAACGAAATATGACGTCGACACATTTAGCGTAGAGTAGAACATAATCTCAAACCAGAGAGTGCACACAGTAATGTAATGACGTCATTGAAACATTGAAAAAAAGGAAATGTTGTCTAATCTAAATGGTTTGCGTGAAGAGTTTCTTGCATACAATTCTTCGGGTAGGGGCGAAGCCCCACCCCCGCGTAAGAACGTCTGAGGGGGGTGGGGGTGGGGGGGGGGGGGTTGAGTGGGGGGGTGGTTTTAATTTAGACTTTTTCCTCCCCGGAGAGGGGTGGGGGTACTTGAAATTTTCGGGGGCGGGGGTAGAATTTTCGGGGAGGGGCGGACACTGGAAAAAGTATATAATTATATTTCGTTGAATGGGACGGTAGACATGTTTTTTTAGGGGGGGGGGGGGGGGGTTGTGGGTGGGGGGTGGGGGGAGGGGGGGGGATGGGGGGTGAGTGGGGGGGGGGGTGGTTTTAATTTAGACTTTTTCCTCCCCGGAGAGGGGTGGGGGTACTTGAAATTTTCGGGGGCGGGGGTAGAATTTTCGGGGAGGGGGCGGACACTGGAAAAAGTATATAATTATATTTTGTTGAATGGGACGGTAGACATGCTTTTTTTTTGGGGGGGGGGGGGTGGGTGGGGGGTGGGGGGGGTGGTGTGTGTGTGGGGGGGGGGTGGGGGTGAGTGGGGGGTGGTTTTAATTTAGACTTTTTCCTCCCCGGAGAGGGGTGAGGGTACTTGAAATTTTCGGGGGCGGGTGTAGAATTTTCGGGGAGGGGGCGGACACTGGAAAAAGTATATAATTATATTTCGTTGAATGGGACGGTAGACATGTTTTTTTTGGGGGGGGGGGGGGTGGGGGTGGGGGGTGGTGTGTGTGTGGGGTGGTGTGTGTAGGGGTGGGGGTGGGGGGGGGGGTGGTGTGTGGGGGGGTGGTGTGTGGGGGGGGTTGGGGTGGTGTGGGTGTGGGTGGGGGTGGTGTGTGTGGGGGGGGGGGGGGGGTTTTGTTTAGAGAAAAGAGACAGCACTATCAACCTAGCGCCCGGTGTATCCTTCCTCAACGGGCCATTTTTCTCGTCTATAATAATAGTTTCGCTGTCTGTCTATCTATCTATCTATCTGTCTGACAAGAACGCTCTAGAGAAAAGACAAGCAATTTAAAAACATGCACAGTAATTCGAAAAACGAAGTATGACGTCGACACATTTAGCACAGAGTAGAAAATAATCTCAAACCCAGAGAGTGCTCACAGTTATATGACGTCATTGATTTTCGCGTTAACATTGAATAAAAAGGAAATGTTGTCTAATCTTAATGGTTTGCGTGAAGAGTTTCTTGCATACAATTCTTCGGGTAGGGGCGAAGCCCCACCCCCCGCGTAAGAACGTCTGAGCCCCCCCCCCCCTCCCCAACTCAAAAGAAATTTCTTCATCGATACTCTATAATAAAATTACCGCCTAATTAATGTGTCTAATCTAAAAAGTGGTTTTCTTGCAATTTCTTTAATGCAATTCTTCGGGTAGTGGCTAAGCGCGACACCAGTGTTTCTTTCAGACTTTTTCCTCCCCGGAGAGGGGTGGGGGTAATTGAAATTTTCGAGGGCGGGGTTAGAATTTTCGGGGAGGGGGGGGGGGCGGACACTGGAAAAAGTATATAATTATATTTCGTTGAATGGGACGGTAGACATGTTTTTTTTTGGGAGTGGGGGGGGGGTGGGGGGTGGGGAGTGTGGGGGGGTGGGGGGGAGGTGTGAGTGGGGGGGTGGGTGGGGCGGTGGTTTCCTCATCGATACTCTATAATAAAATTACCGCCTAATTAATGTGTCTAATCTAAAAAGTGGTTTTCTCGCAATTTCTTTAATGCAATTCTTCGCGTAGTGGCTAAGCGCGACACCAGTGTTTCTTTCAGACTTTTTCCTCCCCGGAGAGCGGTGGGGGGTACTTGAAATTTTCGGGGGCGGGGGTAAAATTTTCGGGGAGGGGGCGGACACTGGAAAAAGTATATAATTATATTTCGTTGAATGGGACGGTAGACATGTTTTTTGGGGGGTGGGGGTGGGGTGAGGGTGGGTGGCGGTGGGTGGGGTGGGGGGGGGCTGGTGTGTGGGGTGGGGGGTGGGGGGGGGTGGTGTGTGTGTGTGGGGGGGGGGGTGGGTTGGTTTTAGTTTAGAGAAAAGAGACAGCACTATCAACCTAGCGCCCGGTGTATCCTTCCTCAACGGGCCATTTTTCTCGTTAATAGAGATTTTTGACCGAGCTTATACTTGCAGGTTGAAGTGGAGCCATCGTCTCGAGCCCATGCTCAGCTGTTAGCGAGACAAGAGTGCTCTGTTGTGGAGTTTGAGATTCGAACCACTTTATCCAACCCTAAAGGTAAGATCCGGCTTTCAAGTTCTAAATTAAAACAAGTATTTTTTTTATAAGTTATAATAATAAGCCTATAAACCTAATGGATTTTTTGTTTAAACATTGTTTTCTTTAGTTAAAGCAGTGTTTACTAGAATGTTAGTTTTCATCAACGACCAAACATATACTAAAGACAGCAAGTTTATTTAGCTTAATGTTTCTGCAGTGCGTTTAAAATATTATTTTTAAAACATTTTTTTAATATCCTGCTATTAAGGATCTAAAGTTTGAATAATTAAAACAACAAATCGACATTTATTCGTTAAATTAATTAGAAATTAATAATGTAACAATTTATTGATTAAAATTTTGAAATACTTGTGGGGCAATCGGAGGAGATTGTATCTGGAAATCTCTGTATTAGAAGTTGATCGAAATTGAGTTACATGATTTGCTACAGACAGACAAAATGAAAGACGAAGACGAAATTATAGACAGACAGACAGTGTCAAAAACGGTAACCAAAACCTCTTAAAATATTTTCATTTTGACGTAGAATTGATGAAACATCTATCTGTAAAACAAGAGTAGCTTAGCTCATTACTGTATTCTGTTCTATTACATTTTTCACCAGGAGAGTTGCCGGTTAAATTCACATACAATAAGAGAGACATCTCATTTGTGTCATACATTAAAGACTTACATGAGGCTTTTCAGCTTGTGAAAGACGGCGGAGTTCTTAGACCAAAAGAAATGGTGAGTTTTTTTCTAACAACTAAATTTATTTTGCATTTTATGTGCCTGTGTAATAATAAAACAACGTTTATTTATTACTGTTTTATTATATCTAGACATCTACAAATGTATAAGAACACTGAACTAATGCGTTAATATAAAAAGGAAAATAACAGACTCACTACAAAAAACGAACGATATTTTTTTAAAAGTTATAACCTTTAAAACACGCTTGCTATTTGTTTATAAACGTTGCTTTCTTTAGTAAATAAAGCCCCGTGTGACTAAAATGTGTAGAGCTTTCGTCAACCGCCAAATATAGTACAGCAAGTTTATTTAGTTTAACGTTTCTGCATTTAAAAAACTCTATATATTATACAATGAAACAACAACAAAACATAAAATGTGTTTGCTTATTCTCTGTTGTAATATTGTGGTGCGAGCCTAGACAATTTGACATTGCCTTAAACAATATCATATTTTTTTTACAAGAACTAGACAACTTTTCAAATATTTCAACACTTAATATGCGTTCTAATTCTTACATTAAAATAGAGACATCCATACTTACGAAATCCAAAAACAAACAAACTGAAACATACATCCTACTTTTTTATCATCCCCTTCAGGCATGTGTGGAGTTGATTGAGGAGAAGTGGCTGGACAAAGATGGCGTGGAGCACTCGACCTCCCACCCCCAGATCATCACCCGGGGCACCTGTGTCTGCCTTAACTGGACTGACCAGAGAGTGGACATCAAGACCAGTCCATTGTCAATGGACGAGTCCACTTCTGATGGGGACCACAACATGAACAAGACGCCCATCAATCATACTGAAGAAAACCCAAGCGTCAACTCAATTGCTATGGTTGATTAGCTTTATACAAATACATACGTATATGCATATTGTATATATATATATATATATATATATATATATATATATATATATATATATATATATATATATATATAGCTTACTCATTACAAGTATGTAATACTTCTAATCTATACACTTTTAAAAACAAATATAAATCTATATATGTTTTTAAAAAATTATTTATTTATTTATATAATTTTTTATTTTTCAAATTTATTTATTTATATGAATTGTGTGTATGAGTGTGTAAAGTGTGAATGTAGTGGACTGGAGTGTAGTGTAGGTGGGTGTGTGTGTGTGTGAGTGTGGTGAACTGGAGTGTAGTGTAGGTGGGGGTGCCAAGTGTGAGTGGCATATTGGGTGAGGGTGTCAGTTTGAGTGTGGGTGGAAGTGTTTTGAATGTCTTCTAGTTTGAATCATCCTAATCGCAGCTCTGATGAGCCATTCATGTTTACGAATATTTTAAAACTTTTACATCGAAGAGAGTCATTTAGGTACTCTTCAACTTCACTATCTAATCTTGTTTCCAATATTTTTAAAATTTCAAAAAAAAAATCAATTCCATTTGGTCATACACAGTATACTATGGTACACTGTATTAGATTAAAACACCAATATACAAAGCATCTAACTCTTGCCTTATGTTTATTTTGTTTTGTTGTGAGTTCCTTATTATTTGACCCTGCAAGCTGTTTGCTGCTCTTGAGCGGTTTGCACTATGGAAAGAAAAAGAAATGTAAGCTAAATTAACCCTTAAAGCGCTCAGCTGGTTTTCAGGAAGTGCATTAAAAAATGGGATCAAAATGGCAATGTTTACAAATTTTGATACCCCCTTTTAATTTTACCATTTTAAAGTGTGATCTATACATTATAGACCTATGAACCCATACATTAATGGAAAGCTTAAATAATAAAGAATATGAAAACACATTAACTATAAACATAAAAACAAAATAGTAAAAATTTAAGAAAAATGAAATACAAACCATTTTTTTTACCATCGCAAATAATTTTAATTCCTTGAATAAAGTACACATAAATTTTCAAAAACAAACACCACAATCTAAAAAACAAAGTACCAAAACCAGCACATATATATCCTTGATAAGAAATCACAAACTAGTAGTAACTACAGGGTCCTATGGTATTTGGCAAAGCATTCCGGACACAGTCCAACATTACAACCAGAACACTCCCACCCACTTCTGACTCTTGCAGAATGACCTGCAACACACTGTCTTTTTTTGCACACTTGTAGTTTCACTAAGTCATGGCCATCTAGTGGATGACTGGAAGCAGAAGGCACTGGGGACTCAACACCATTTCTGGTGGTTGATATTTCCTCCCTTGTCCGTTTGCGAAGAGCAATTTTTTCTGGTGTGAATTTAGAGGACAGGCTCTCCAAAACAGAAATGATAAAATTGCACCTAGAAAGCACAGGCTTGTCTGTAGTGTTCAGCTTGTATAAGATATAGCTGTTTAGCACAGCTCTACCTAACAAAGAGAAGAATACTTTATTTGTTCATTTGAGGGTTCGACGTTCAGCCCGGTACATAGTTATTTTTTAAATGTGCATGGAACCATGGTGTTTCTTGTCTATGGTGGCAGGTGTCCCAATAAGCATTGGAATTGGGCTTTTGATTTAAGCCCATGTTCAGGACCACAGCAAGAAAGGCCCTAAATTCAGCTAGGGTGAGTGGAGTCAATTCGTGGACTCTTGATCGGGGAATGATGTCATAACTTCTCTTTGTTGCTCTCGATGAACTCGCTAGCGTAGCAGTTGGTCTCAGCTATGATAACATTGGTAAGCTCTGCTGTTAAAAACAGATCCAAGTATTCAACAGGCTTAGCATTAGCAGCTGGTTTATGCTTGGGTTCTGGATTTGCTGTAAACAGGATAGGTCTAGGGCCACAATCCTCTCCAACAATAGGCTGCCAATGTCCATCAGCTGTAAGAGATTCCCTGCCCTCTGAATCTGAAAAATAGATTAAATTTATAATTAGAACCTATTTATTTATTTTTTAATAATTTTATTGACTTCATTTACATTTGTTTACCTAAATAGTTGATATATTTAATATAGAGATCTAGATATTCATTCATAAATTTTTAAACAGTATCTACCTAAAGAGGTGGGCGTGGCACTTCAAGCACCCACACCCTTACAGTAAAAATAAAATAATGTAATAATTTTTCTGACACTAGATCTACTTTCACTTTATTTTAAAAATTCATCACCAAGCTGAAGAGAAAGTATTTGTATTTATTAAATTCGAACACTTACCATACAAATCATCTAAAACGCTGCTATCAAAGTCATCATCAGTCTCAATTATGTTCTTGAGTCCACTTCACTGTCACTTGAGTCGCTGTCCATTATTATTTGTAAAAAATTTAGCTTTCACAGTACAAACACTAAACCACGATGTTTGAAATCGGAAATGGCGGAAGTAATCGTGTATTTACGGTTACTGGTCTAATTGCCGAGTATTTACGGAAAATACGGCCGCAAACACACGAAACCACGATCGTGGCCTTACGCGTTATACGTTCTGTTATAGCAAAGCCACGATCGTGGCCAGGCGCGCTTTAAGGGTTTTAAAGATAAAATGTGTGTCTCTATTATCATCTTTTACTTAATATAATTTCTAATGGGATACTTAAAGCAAGTAAAAATATAGATTTCAATTACATTAAACAGCTCGACAGCTTTATTTTAAAATGGGACATGACTCACCACGTACATAGTATTTCACAGCTAAGCATATACAGTGGCGTAGCGAGGTCGGGTGTCACCCGGTGCGGCACTTAATGGTGTCACCCCCAGAGGGTGACAAACTTTCAATTTTCGATTTGCAACCCCCCCCCCCTCTGAAACTTTCGATTTACACCCCCCCCCCTCAAATTTTTCTCTATATTTTGTTATTTTTTGCCTTGGTGTCACCCCCCCCCCCCTAAATGGTCCGTACCCCCGCCCCCCCCTAGCTACGCCTCTGGTGTACGTGATGGCGATGCTTATTTATTATTATACTTTAAATTCACCTACACCTATAATATTATCAGTTATTTCAAAAAACGTTTAAAAATTAAATATATAATTTACTGCTATCCACTATCTGATAAGAATATGGCGACTACCAGTAGCAACTTGATTTCTCGATGTTTTACGAAATACCATCTGTTATTGTGTTCGTTTGTATTTGAAAACTAACCGCAAATCCGATCTATTTACTAAAATATTCTCTATTGAATTCCGAATAAATAATTAATACAATATCCTTGTTCAGCTTAATTAACTATAAGAGATACTGTTACTGTAACATTTTTGTACATACAAATCTTTTAGGGAAGGGGGAAGCGAATTCGTTTAGATGGCAGATTGATCAATTCACTGTAAAAACTGTTTTTTCTAAAACTACAACAATTCAATATAATTAAACACATCAAAATTAATTTCGGCTATGAATCAGTAAATATATGTAGGCTCTTTTTTTCTATTTCTCAGGTTGCAAACAAATTTTGCTCTAAAATATATTTGTTTATAAAACGTTTCAAAATAAGATAAATAATTGATGGTTGAAACGTAGAAATTTAATAGACTGAATGTTATGAAAATGCAATTTAAAAGTTGATTTTTAAACTCCGTCAACACGGTGCAAGATGGTGCGCATGTAAAAGGGCGTCTATGATGTGTCGATGCTACTCTCGACAAGAAGGGCATGGCAGACATGTTGGAAAAACTTGATTCAAGCAATCTCTAGTTGACACTCGCTAAATAAACGCTTATGAATTTTCAGTCATGAGGATATATAAACGATCAAGTGAGAGCTGTGTTTAATGTACTTATTGTAGTTTGTCAAAGTAGTTGTGTGGTAGATTCTAAGCGGTAAATTACATCGGCCTAAAAAAACTGTCATAGTTGATCTGTAACTAAATCTAGATCTAGATCTAGATCTAGGTCTAGATCTAGATCTCGTATGCGAATGTAGATCTAGATCTATACATTTTCTACATGTAAGGCTGTTACTATTAATTGTATTAATAAGTAAACTAAATTTATTTATTTTTCTGGTCTCTACATGGTCTAAATTTAGATCGAATTAAGATCAAGATCTATTCTAGATCTAGAGTCAAGATGTAATCTATGTAATGAGTATGTAATGTGATGTTTTAGATCAAGCAAAAAGTCTCAAAAGTTCCATACTCATTATTTTTTTTAATATTATATTTTTTTTTAAATCGTGGTAATAAAAACTATTGTGATGCATTTATCGGACTTTACTACACATTCGGCGTCTATGATGTTTTTTGTTTTTATTTTTATTTTTTTGTATTTTCAATAATAAAAAAAAAACATTTTTTTTTCATTTTCTCACTGACAATGTAAATAAACATGTCATAACTAGGTCAAATGGTTAAAAAAAGTATAATTTTATTGAAATATATTTCGAAAAAGTTTTGAGTACAAATTACACCCACCTCTTCTCCGACACCTCCTCCTCGACACCTCCTCACGACTACCACCAAATTCGCTCTACACTCCTCAACACTAACACCTGACTCGCTCTACACTCCTCAACACTAACACCTGACTCGCTCTACACTCCTCAACACTAACACCTGACTCGCTCTACACTCCTCAACACTAACACCTGACTCGCTCTACACTCCTCAACACTAACACCTGACTCGCTCTACACTCCTCAACACTAACACCTGACTCGCTCTACACTCCTCAACACTAACACCTGACTCGCTCTACACTCATCAACACTAACACCTGACTCGCTCAACACTAACACCTGACTCGCTCTACACTCCTCAACACTAACACCTGACTCGCTCAACACTAACACCTGACTCGCTCTACACGCCTCAACACTAACACCTGACTCGCTCTACACGCCTCAACACTAACACCTGACTCGCTCTACACTCCTCAACACTAACACCTGACTCGCTCTACACTCCTCAACACTAACACCTGACTCGCTCTACACTCCTCAACACTAACACCTGACTCGCTCTACACTCCTCAACACTAACACCTGACTCGCTCTACACTCCTCAACACTAACACCTGACTCGCTCTACACTCCTCAACACTAACACCTGACTCGCTCTACACTCCTCAACACTAACACCTGACTCGCTCTACACTCATCAACACTAACACCTGACTCGCTCAACACTAACACCTGACTCGCTCTACACTCCTCAACACTAACACCTGACTCGCTCAACACTAACACCTGACTCGCTCTACACGCCTCAACACTAACACCTGACTCGCTCTACACGCCTCAACACTAACACCTGACTCGCTCTACACTCCTCAACACTAACACCTGACTCGCTCTACACTCCTCAACACTAACACCTGACTCGCTCTACACTCCTCAACACTAACACCTGACTCGCTCTACACTCCTCAACACTAACACCTGACTCGCTCTACACTCCTCAACCTTAACACCTGACTCGCTCTACACTCCTCAACACTAACACCTGACTCGCTCTACACTCCTCAACCTTAACACCTGACTCGCTCTACACTCCTCAACACTAACACCTGACTCGCTCTACACTCCTCAACACTAACACCTGACTCGCTCTACACTCCTCAACACTAACACCTGACTCGCTCTACACTCCTCAACACTAACACCTGACTCGCTCTACACTCCTCAACACTAACACCTCTACCCTCCTTTCACAGACTACCAGTCGGTTACTCGATTCACCCAACACACAGAGCTAAGATGGTCCGAAAAGTTTCTTATCGAGATGGATACCATCTTATCTCTTTCATGGTCTGTCTCTGTTCAAGCCTTTGTCCTCCTGGTTAATGTAATAGCCCTAGCGATTTGCGAGTGCAAATTGTTACTAGACTATTTACAAAGCTATAAGGTAAGTAAACTTGGGATACTTTTATTTGTGTTTAAATGGTTTTTACTACAAATGTAAGATCTAACAAGTTTACATCAGCTTACAGCATTACTTAACTTACTTGAATAATAAAATCTTCAATTGAAACAAGTTAATTTTTAAACTATAAAAACAGATCTACTTCCCCTGTAATTGGCTTTTTTTTGTCTGAAATATTGCTGAATTTAGAGTCAAGTTGAATGAACAGATTATTATTTATGTTAGCTTTTACAGAAGTAATAAAGTATACACAAAAGCAGATATTGAACTGAATTTTTTTTTAATTGTTTCAGCACCTTTTCGGAGAGAAAGATTGCTCGTGTGATCTGATAGCTGTTTCGCTTTCGGTTTATTTGCTAGTAGTAGGCGGACACCTGGTACTATTGGAGAAGTGCATTGTCAAGATTATAAGGTAAGAAAACCATTGGCATAGGTAATGGTCAGTAAGATGGTCAGTTGGTCGAAGTATTTGTCATGTGGTTAATGTGTTGTTTTGCTAGTGTTTTGCTAGTCGATTAGGTTATTGGCCTTGTTTGTTTATTTGTCGTTGGATTGGTCAATGTGTGGGTCAGTTGGTGGATCAGTGGGTGGGTCAGCGGGTGGGTCAGTGGGTGGGTCAGTGGGTGGGACAGTGGGTGGGACAGTGGGTGGGACAGTGGGTGGGTCAGTGGGTGGGTCAGTGGGTGAGTCTGGGTGGGTCAGTGGGTGGGTAAGTGGTCGGGTCAGTGGGTGGGACAGTGGGTGGGTCAATGTATTAGTCAATACATCGGGCCAGTGGGTGGGACAGTGGGTGGGTCAATGGGTGGGACAGTGGGTGGGTCAGTATATTTGTCAATACATCGGGCCAGTGGGTGGGTCAGTGTATTAGTCAATACATCGCACACTGGTTCAGACAGAAGACTAGTCCTGGCATGGATCACGTGATTATTCCAGCCTATCAAAGCCACAAAGTGTAATGTTGCCCATCCATGTTTTCTGTAATCGTTTATTAATGGCTTAAAATATTGTAATGATTTAATCCTAGAAAACTTCCAAAAGTAACATTGGACATGAAAATGAAAGCAAGGCATTTACGACAAGAGAGACGGAGACTGGGTAAGGAAAAAATCCTTGAAAATAACAGTTTGTTTAATTTTTACAACAAAATAAAAACAAAAACTTTGTAATTTTAAAACAAAATATATGCTTCGTCACATATATTAAGACCACCCCCTCCCCACATATTTACACACGCAATAACACCTCCCTGCGAAGCAAAACGTTAGACTAACTCGTAACACCCTCCCTCTCTGAAAGGTGTTAGACTTAGACCAGTGGTTCCCAACCTTTTTCGAGTGGGGACCCCCTTTTATAAAAAGTAAGTGACCCGCGACCCCCATAGAATTAAAAACCGAAATTAGTATGGAAATTAATAAGTACTATAATAAGATTTTCTTGTAGACTTTCAATATAAACTACTCTTGATAATTGTTTTAATAGCATGAGTAAAATTGCATACTATTCACTAAACCTTCGTGATTAAGTTTTTAATTTAAAAAAAAAATGTTAATCTATGTCATTATAATTATCTTAATTTTGTTTTTAATCGAAGAATAGTGTTGAAAATATATTCTCGAAAAGTCAATCAATTTTACGTTTGGGTATGAATGGTGAATACTACACCAAAATTGTGCCTGCAGTTTTTCATCTTGCTCGAAATCATTCCGCAAATCAAAGAATTCATCTTGTAATTCATCGGGAATGCTGGCAACATCAAGGGAAGTGAGAATGGGTAATGCGTAAATGCAGATTCTTCTTTTTCCAGCTCAGAGAAATAGCCATGCAGTTCGTTTTCATAAGATTCAAGATGCCCAGAAATCGCTTCTTTCAAAATTTTAATGATCTCACAATCAGATTCATCTACCACACCGCAGAGTTTCTCAAATTTACAATATTTCCAGAATTTGGTTTCTTTACCGATTTTGCAGCTTTGATAAAAATGCCCCAAGATTATCATGGGAAGTTATATTATTCGTTCATTTTCCCTGAAGCTTAAGGTTAAGCTTATTTTGATGTTCGAACACATCTGCTAGGTATGATACTCTCTCCAACCACTCTATGTCGTTTTAAGTATACCAAAAAGTCTTCTTTCCTTTGCACTCCCAAGAAAAATTTGATTTCAGATTTCAATTCAAAAACACAATTTACAACATTTCGTTTGACAGCCAGCGTACTGTAGTGTAGAAGAGCAGAACCTCGTGATCTATATTAATGTTTTTGCTCAGTTCTTTGAAGGCTCCAGATTTTATATAATTTACGACTTATACTAGCAATGGACTCTTGATGTCGATTGGATAGGGCAGTGGTTAGGGAGCTAAATCTTTTCTGTTCTCTGAAAGCCCGATTTTGAGCTAAACATAGATGGCGCACCATCTGTACCAACCCCCACAGCCGTTCTAACCCGTTTTAATCATCCAGTTTTAAAAAAGGTATTTATTTTCTCCATGCTATCTTCACAAAAGAGCAAACAATGGTGAAAGCTTAATTTCAATAAAAATGTGTTATTTAACATTTACGTACATGCAGCGTTTGATGAGATTTTCTCCTATTTTTTATATTTTATTTTGCTTGGCATTTTCTATCGCGACTTTATTTGATGCTTGCACTAATGCTGGTGAAAACTTCCTATTCAATCAAGTTTCTGGCGTTTGCAACTAGCTTCTTATCGACGAAAGAGCTCCATATCTTTTTTGATGTGTTCCGGTGAAGATTTCATAGATTCGTGACTGAGAACAACTTTGTACAGTACGATTTGTTTCTTCTCTATTACATTTCCAGTGATGTTAATGAAGTCGAATTTCAAAAAATCTTCTAAATATTTATGTTTTGTTTTAAATTACTAAAGTTTAGTATACTAGTTGGCGACTCCCCAGAAAGACCTTCGCGACCCCCAGGGGGGTCGCGACCCCCAGGTTGGGAACCCGTGACTTAGACGATATTTATAAACGACCAATTAATGTATTTAACACAGTGAATAGAGCTGGTAAGTAGGTCACCAACCAGTTCTATGGCTCATGCAGGTTTTATTGAGCCGCAGAAATGGTTGGTGACCTACTTACCAGCCCTATTGAGCGATACATGACACAAACATAACCATAACATTAAAACCCTAGCCTTAGCTATTTATCTTTAGTACACATTTCTTTCAACGGGTGTTTGATGGTTGGATAGCGCTATCAGAAGGGGGGGGGGGGGTGAGTGGTGGGAATGAGGTGTGAGGATGGTGGAAGTGGTGGTGTGTAGTTGAGGATGTTGTAGGTGGTCGTGACACGGCAGACGTATGAAGTGTGCAGGTGCGTTGTTTAGGACGACACACATATTACCTGCATCTCCGTGTTATTTTTCTTTCGTGGCGTTTTTATATTTGTATCGGAGGGGCGTAAAGTATTTGCGGATAGGGGTTTAAATATTTTCTACGTACATTTGTGTTTATATTATTTGCATGCTACATCGACATAAAGTACTATATAGTAAAACTAACAATTTATTGAGAGGAAAATTAATGTTTAAGGTATATAATATTCAGAACATCTTTAAATTTGGCGACTGGTGTTTTTAAATCAATGATTTATTACAGTAGCTTATATCACAAAACAACTGCAATCAGTACAATTTAACAAAACGATGAATCATCAACACTTTCGTGTTAATGGATGTGTACACGATCCATTTACAAACAAGAACTTCATACACAATCCTTTTACAGACAAGAACTTCATACACAATCCTTTTACAGACAAGAACTGTATACATAATCCCTTTACAAACAAGAACTTCATACACAATCCCTTTACAGACAAGAACTACAAGAATAGACTCAATCTGAACATGGTCATTCGACGTTATGCCTGGCAAAAGCTTCTAGAGTGAGTACTTGATACCTAACGTTTCTTTCTACTCTTGAATTCAGAGTGTCCTCAAAACAAACATAGAAATGGATAAATGAATACGTCATAAGGTTCTAGATCTTCGTCATAGTAATAAAACACATTTTTCTTTCGTATTCTATTAGCATTTTTATTTAATGCACCTTCGTGTTCTCCTGTGTAAAAAAAAACCGTACATCTACTATTGTATCATAAAATTAGCACATTAACTGAGTCACCATACTAGCCAAAGTTGGAGCAAACCTATTTCTTTTGTTAGAATGCATTCAATTTGGTTTTCGTTTAGAAACTCATCCGAACAAACAAGAGATTTTCTTACCAATGTCGCGTTGGAGAAACGCTTCATCTGTGATGTGGACTGGGCTCCGCTGACCTTCGATCAGAAGGTCACCAAGTTATCTCCCAAGGTGAAGGACGAACCTACAATCAAAACTCACCTCGGAGACATACAGACAGGTGATATGTTAAAACTGTATGAACTTCAGCGTTTAGCCAAGCTTTGCATCGACGGGAAGATATTGTATGGGAGAGTTCTTCCTCCGGAGACTGCCATAGTCCTCTGTGACACAACTGCCAATGTGACACATGTTCTGTGCATTATGGGGGAAGGGGGGGGGGGGGGTTATGATATGATAGATTTCCCATGTGCAGTATTCTATGACAATAAAGTCTATAATTCAGCTGCAGAACTATGGCGTTGTGAAGGCCTTAGAAGAGGGGGGGGGGACAGTGTATCATTTTTCCAACCAACCACTGTATATATGATACACTTAAACTATAGGACATTTTAGATGTCACCTTCATCTCTGATGGGTTTTATCCTATACTATCCTAAATGATGTGCTAAGCATATTTGTTGCTATAACATTACAAACAGAATGAAAATAAAAATAACAGCAATTGTTATCTTGGGAAAAATGTCCTAGGTACCAATAAATTGTTATTGCAAATAAGGTAAACATTTTCATTGTGCGTTATTAATATTATCATTTACTCCTAGCTCACAATGGGTGCGTACATTGATTCGTTGCAGGAACGAAATGGGTGCCACTGATGTCGTGTTACTATGACAACCAAACCGACTGTAAACAAAGTCACGCTTTTAGAGGATCACGTGACACGACAACATGGGTGGACGTGGACCTGGAACAATATTACAGGGTCGACAATGAGGTAGTAGACAGCAGTAGGAAATTTATATTTTTTATTTAACTTACTTTAATGTATTGTAGATTCTCGTACACGTTGTGAGTGGGCGGGGTGGACGGAGTGGGGTGAAGCGTGTAGGGTGTGCGTGTCTGTAAGAGAGAGTGGTCCTGCATTAGTGTGTGTGTGTGTGTGCAGCGTCTATGTGTGTAAGAAGAAACAGATCTGGCGTCGCAAATGACACACCATGTGTCTTGTAAACGAAGTGAAATCTACAGTGAACCACCACATACCGTTAATACAAGCTGGAACCATCTAGTGCTATAGTATTGTTTGTGCTGCGATGTTGGCAGAATAGACACATCATGTGCAGAGGACAGGCAAATAGACACATCATGTGCAGAGGACAGGCAATAGTAACGGAAATCTTTTGGACACGTAATAAACTTTTTATCTGGTAAAGAAAGAACATAAAATATGAGATGGGAGAAATGAAAATATCATGAGATAAAAAGTGAAGTAAAAAATGTTCACTTGGAGTGAGAAAGATGTAGTATAGACGGCTGAAGAGGGGGAATGGATGCTTGTAAAGTTCTATTCGCGATTTCTACTTTGTTGACATATAGCAAATTTTATATATATATATATATATATATATATATATATATATATATATATATATATATATATATATATATATAGGTCTGTGTGAAGTTAAACCAGTTTGGAACCGCGCATAGTTTACTAATGGACGAAAAGGATACCCTTAATCTAACCAAGGTCAAAGGTGAAGTGTTCCAAAAGCTTCACACCTGGGATGCCGACTCGCAGGTATGTTTACAAAATTTCTAGAAATATCTTGTCACTCTACACAGTTTAAATAGTGAGGACATCGAAAGATGTTTTTAACGGAGAAATGTGTTCGCAGGTTGAAGTTGAGCCATCGTCTCGAGCCCATGCTCAGCTGTTAGCGAGACAAGAGTGCTCTGTATATGAGTTTGAGATTCGAACCACTTTGTCCAACCCTAAAGGTAAACCTTTACTTCCTTCCTTTCTTTCTTTTTTTTTTTAAAAAATATAACAAATATTTTAAAATCTTTGCTTATAATATGTTTGTAAAACTTGCTTTCTCTAGTAAAAGCATTCGTCGCTAGCATATTTATTTAAATGACTGACCAATATTTTTACTAAAGAAAGCAAGTTTGATTTTTTGTATTTGCATTGAGTTAAAAAGTTTATTAACATAACGGTTGTTTTTCATTTTTCTTTTTTTTTCTGATTTTTAGCAGTCAATTTTTTTTTTAAAAAGCAAAATATTAAATCGACATTTAGGTTGTTTTTTTTTTCTCTAAAAAAATCAGTGCTTTACTTTTTGTATCATGTTTGTTCTCAATGGAGTTTACACATCATGTGATTTAAGGTATGTGCTTAACACCCGATTCGATTGCTAGCTTAACTTAAAAAGGTATTTTGTTTCCGCCTACTAATGTCCTTGACGAACTCACAGATATGAAAATATCAGTGAACACTGATCCACCACGGAATGTGTAATGCTAGTACTTTGGTTATTGATGATAGTAATCTATTCATAATTTTTTTAATGACCAATTTAATATTTAATTAAGTTAAAATTTAAAATACCTGCCATGTCTTGAAGACAAATGTATCCGGAAAGTAAAATTAAAACTGAATTACAAGATCTGCCATAAACAGAGAACAGACAGATATTGGGCACTAAAATAAGTTGATGAAAATAAATATGTATAAGATAGAATTACTACAATGCTGGCGTTCATTGTATCATTATGTTTGATTGTGTTTTTCATCAGGTGTAGTCCCTGTTACCTTTCAACACAAGAAGGTAGACATCATATTTGTGGTATTCATTGAAGACTTCCAAAAGGCTTTTCAGCTTGTGGAAGAGGGAGGGGTTCTCTTTCAAAAAGATAAAGTGAGTTATCCGTCTTTGCTAGCCAGCTACATTCGATTCGTATTTCTGTTGTTATTTTTTGCTTTGTTTGTTTGTTGTTGTTTTTGTTTTGTTTTTTTATCAAAACAATGTTCAGTCCCTGCCTTTTATTAAAAAATATAAACCGTTTTACCATCAACAAAACCAGTAGTTCGCTGTGCTAATAGCATCATCATCATATTTTCCCGTTAGTGCCCAAGACACATGGGGCAGATGAAGAAGAGTTCGTCTGTTTCAGAGACCTCGGCATTTGAACCGTTATGTCCAACCGCCTTTGCTTTTCCTAAAGGGAGTTAGATGCCCATTAGAGTTGGGTGGACATTCTACCGACTTAAACCCGGGTTCGAACTCGAGACTTTCGGTTGAGCAGTCAAGCGCTCTACCGCTAGACCACGGCTTCTGTATTAATATACGAACTAAATGTACTGTGTCCTACATAAATAAAGTTTACAGCGACATAATAAAACATTTAATTTGAGTTGCTCTGGATTTAGCCATTTTATTTATCAATTACTAGTTTAACTACACACTCGCATGAATTCCGATGGTAAATTACTCCATGAAACACCCATCCACACACAATGCTGTCAATGTGGACTCTCTGTTTTTGAGATTGTAATACAACCCAAAATATGTTTACAAAGTGTACGTAAATAGTCTAATTCTCCAACACAAACATGCATATGCGCACAAATTCCCAATACACATAAAAACAACCACTCATACAGAAACCATTAACTAATGAGATAAAACACGTATTTTACATCCCCCACTTTTCAGAGGTGTGTGGAGTTGATTGAGGAGAAGTGGCTGGACAAAGATGGCGTGGAGAACTCGACCACCCACCCCCAGATCATCACCCGGGGCTCTATGGTCTGCCTCAGCTGGACTGACCAGAGAGTGGACATCAAGACCAGTCCATTGTCAATGGACGAGTCCACTTCTGATGGGGACCACAACATGAACAAGACGCCCGTCTGTCACACTGAAGAAGACCCAAGCGTCGACTCATTTGTTATAGTTGATTAGCCAGATATAGGGTAACCCGGGGTAATTCCATACACTACTTTTCTAAAAAATTTGTAAAAAATCTAAAATCAACACTACCATAATATAATATTGAGGGTAAAACTAGACATGCATTACTTATATGATGGCAAACAAATATAAAGATAATTCACACAATAAAATATAATTTTTAAATATTTCACTTTTATTGCAAAAACATGGCAAGTGGGGCAATTCCACACACATTATGAAAATTTTAAAATTCATGTATTTAAAAATGTGTAAAAAACATTTTTCCCCTTGGAAACAATTTTGCATGGGGGCAACCAGTCTTCATCACTGGATGAAGAGAAAGCCTCAATTTCTTCCTCCTGAATTCTACTCTCATCTGTCATAGGCTGAAGTTATTCGTTTATAATTGTGGACCATTCTGAAATAAATACAAAATTAAATGTTAGAAAGTCTAATTACTAATGTGTGTATGGGGATGTTTAGCTCTAAATATTGCATAAATTATAATAAATAATATAGGTACAGTAAAAATAATAATAGATAAAGAAATAAAAGAAGTATGTGGCAATTTTACTTAACTAATAGCAGAGTCTTTTTAAAAAAATAAATAGTACTAGATCTAGTACTATTCAAGTATTTTTTAAGATTAAATCATGAGTTGTGAATTACAGAATTAGCCACAACCAGTTTAAATGGTTTAAAATAAAAGCCAAACCCTCTAAAGAGTATAAACAGCAACATGGGACATTCCAAACTATAGTGTATGGAATTGCCCCACACCATGTGTGTGGAATTGCCCCACACCAACTATTGAAAAAAATATGCTTTCCTGTTCTAAATTAAAGGCTAAATCTAGCATCATTAACTGTTACTATTAACAAAAATGATTAAGCTTTCATATAATCAATAAATAATTGACAACAATTAAAAATAAGACAAAAAAAATATTTTTTAAAAAGTGCAGGTGTTGTACTTACCTAAGGATGTTTGAAGATAGATGCAGATAAAATTAAAATTCTTGCTCTGAATGTAGGTGAACGCTTCTCTAACAGTATCAGAAAGTACAAGAAATCACCTCTTAGAAACAGGGAATAGTAACTTTTAATTAAACGTTACTCTCATTAAAAATAGAGAGTATCCAGTATATAGTGTGTGGAATTACCCCGTGTGTGGAATTACCCCACCTTACCCTACTTTCACAGCTAGTAGAGATACAGAATATACACTTTACCTACCCATTATAAAATTCATACGTCTTTATATATATACATATATATATACATTTATTTATTTATTCATTTATTTATTTATATACATGGAGTGTTGGTTCAGATGTCATGTGTGAGTGAGGTGCATGTGAAGTTGTTTAGGCTATCGTCTAGTTTTAATTAATCCTAATCCACTCCACTCACACATACACATAGTTTAGTAAATAATCTTTTCTCTAATATTTAACAATTTAACTCATAATAAATTAAATTTAAAAATTAAATAAAAACACCCACTCACAAATCTACCAAGTAAAGCATGGTGTGTTTACTATTTAATTGTGTTTAGTTATTAAACATCTGTATCCACTTGCAGCGTAAATAAAAATGTGTTCATTTAACCTCGTGTCTGTTGTTGCTAATATAATTTACTGAAAATGACAGCTGGGTTTAATGGGTATCCAGAGAAGCAGACAATGTCAGATTTGGATTTTATAGGGCACATACAGAGAGAAAGCTCGAAAAATATTTAAACACAACTCGACCGTAGCAGGTTTGTTCACGCTCCATTGACTTGACAACATCGACCAACTCTGGTCACAGCCTCAGCTTATTTCTCGCTCAATCAGGTTGCCGTTGGAGCCCAGTTCATGGTCTAACATCTCGTATCAAGCAGACTAATTTGTTACCCTTAATGACCTGAGACTGGCGTGTTAGCTTAATTAAAGCATGAACAAAAAATATTTCACCCAGCCAGTAGTAATGGGTTTAATGTTGCACGTCCATGAGTTCACCCAGCTCTAATAAATGCCTGGAACGAATGGGCAAAAGTAAAGGCTACAAGACATATTGTTCACCGCAATTTGGTTTAGACAAATATCCCAAACAAAATATCTCACGGTAAAATATCTTTTTAATTAAGGGTAATTTTAATAAACTATGAATATGTGTGTTATATTAATTTTATCATTTTAAAATGTAATTAGTAGCATAATATGCGAAGGTTAAAATACATTTTCCATACACAGCTTAAGTGGGCATGAGGCAAATACATCTCATCAGCTGGACGAAACTAAATCAAATGAGATTACTTAGCTGATGACCCTTTCACTTTTTGGAGACATATCGCACGTGTTTTGACAATAGTCCTGAGATCATTTGTCCCTATTTTTTTACTGAGTTCATTCGTCCGTAACATATTTTGTCTGGGATATTTTTTCTGAGATTATTCGTCAGTGAGATAAATTGTCCTAATGTATTTTGTCATGAGATCATTTATCCGTGAGATATTTTCTCTGTGATCATTTTTCCATGAGATCATTTTTCCATGAGATCATTTTTCCATGAGATCATTTGTCTGTGAGATCGATTATCCTGATGCATTTTGCCATACGATTGTTTATCCGTGACGAGATATTTTGTCTACGATAATTTGCGATATTTTGTCGGAGATCATTTGCATTGATATTTTGGTTAGGGAATTCCCGTCAACACATTGCAATACAGTGCGCACGTAACAGCACGTCCTTGCTGTCGTCTCTTAGAGACTCTTTTCTCACCACAATAAGAACATCTTTAAAAACCTTTTTACGTATTTTATCAAACTGCAGCCATGAAAGTAAAAGATAAAGGTAAGAATCTTTGTTTTTATTTTTATTTTTTTCAAAAATGTATGTGCTCAATGCAATCGGCACAGATAAATCTACAAGTTGAGATTTGTGATTAAATATAGATCTATAACAGTACAGTAGTACGGTTGTTAGTGTAAAAATATTTAACTAGATTTAGTTAATTCTAGTTCTACTCTATTGTGTAGTTTTTGTAATTATTTTTTTACAGATGATTATGATCTGTTATATTTTTTTTGTTTTAATTATGCGTAATACGCATTTTAATGTAATGAATTTATTAATTATTTATATCCCTATTGACTTATTGTTAGGTCTTTTTAGTCTAATTCAAAACAATTTTATTATTTGAATTCCTATAACTTTCATTGATAGGCTAGATCTATATGCCGTGCCTATGGTGCATTGACACGTAGTCATTGGACTCACCTTCATCTTTCTTAACAATATTCATTTTGCACTTATCGCTGCTATAATTATCATCATTATGTAAAAGTTTCCCTTTCAAACCTGACGATCTATGGGGCAAGTGAAGTAGAGTTCACTTGTTTCTGTGACCTCGGCATATGAAGAGATAGTGTGGTCAGCACTAAGCCCAGCCGCCTTTACTTTCCCTAACGTGAGTTGGGTACCCATCAGAGTTGGGTGGACTCAGGGGCGGTCTACTGACTTTAATCCGGATTCGAACTCGAGACATACGGGTTAGCAGTCCAGCTCTTTACCGCTAGACCACTCCTTCCCATCATTATGATTATGAATAAATTATGGTACCTTGGCAGGTCAGGGTCACTAGACAACGGTCATACAAACAATTATTCCGTGGTAAAAATGGGACCCTACAAACGCTGAATACTGCTACTGTTGTACTGAATACTGCTACTGTTGTACTGAATACTGCTACTGTTGTACTGAATACTGCTACTGTTGTACTGAATACTGCTACTGTTGTACTGAATACTGCTACTGTTGTACTGAATACTGCTACTGTTGTACTGAATACTGCTCCTGTTGTACTGAAAACAGAAGAGATTTCATGTTCTAGTGTTGACATGAAAAATGCATGTACATTTTTTTGTTTTCGTTTTAATTGTATCTCACCACTTATAATGAGTTTAAAAACAAACGTTTTCAAAGGCTACAGAACAAAATATTGACAGGAAGATAGGGTATATAGCACACAAATAATACTTGTTAACGGTATAAAATGTATATTTGTACCGTGATAGTAGTAAAACCTGTAAATTGCGTAAATTCAACCGGTAGGAGGGTCTCTGCCTCTTCTCTACCAGGAATACAGTACAACAGTTATTGATATTAAAATAATAAAGCTAATAACCCAGAAGGTTATTAAAAAATTTATTACAAATTTTGTTTTGCGTATGTGATGTCTTAATTATAAACTTTCATTACACTTATAGAGTTTACATAACTTAATAACTTGAGACTTCCAGCGCGTACACATGCGCTCGCCTTGTCTGTTAAAATAGCAGTTGTGAGTTGAATGATTGGTTCCCGACCTAGAACGCTGTAAATAGAAGGCATGGCCTACTAAATATTGCTAACATAAACAACATAACTAGAGTTACATGTGTAGGATAGAACAATGTTGTGGGATATAGTAATGAGAGGTACTCATTAAATACAACTCAAGTTGAGGGAAAATTACAACAATATAGATAATAGTAAAATTACATCAAATACAGACAATAAAACATATGACACTTAAGGTCGATATTATAGATTTCTAGTTTTTAAAATAATCAAATACCTTCTGTTAAGAAGCAATAACTGCTGATTTCTTGGACGCCCCTATACCCAGGGTGAGGGTTAGCGTGCAGGTGCGCTGAGCAAGGGCAGTGATCAGGGTAAAAAGGACCGGGTTGATCGGTTACCGGCCCTATTATCGCACCAGCGACGGGCCTGTCCCATAAGCCTTTTCGGCATGGGATGAGTCGCAATGTAGATCTAGCGACTGAACAGTCTAACGGGGGGGGGGGGAGAGAGAGAGAGAGAGAGAGAGAGAGAGAGAGAGAGAGAGAGAAAGAGAGGGGAGGAAGAGGCGGAGCACAGGATGGCGGTAGAATAACATTACCGTCACAATACTGACCATGGTTAAATAATTGCCAATAAATTGTTCAAAAATTTTTGAGTTTTAATGTGAATAATTTAAAGAAAGCAACTGTAGTAATGCCATTCAGGTGACGTATCCATAGCCACAACTGTAATCTGTTCTTAAGAACCAGTGTGAATAATGCCACTGGGCTTTGTGACTTTTGTGTATTTCATAAGTATTTCGGCTTAGTCTTTATTTTACTTTACGTTGGTCGTAACGTACTTTGTTGTGAGATTAAGGCACAACTCATTATCTCTTAACCATACCCGTGCAACCACCGAATGGCCTTATGTAACTATACCCGTGCAACCACCGAATGACCTTATGTAACCATACCCGTGCACCCTTCGAATGACCTTATGAAACGTTTTCTTCATGTTAATGAAACGTGAATTTAAAAAAAAAAAAACTTTTAAAAAAGAAAAGACTTTAAAGTTTTAAGTCGTGGATATTATATTTAAAAGAAGAAGACAATTTCTTTTTTCATAGATTTTACGAGCGACCAACATCTATGCTAATCCGTGTTCTTTTTTAGTGCATCTAAAAGCTTGTTATATTTTTAAATAGGCTTTATAATCATTAGATTTTTTAAATATAATAGTGAGTTAATATTGGATTTTAAATCGAAAAATATATTTGCTTTAATCCTGTTCAGTTATCTACCCCTCATTATCTACCCCTTTGGAATTAAGATATGTACACGTTACTCATGATTATTAGCTCATACGGCAGATCAAAGATCGCTACTTGCGTGTTCAGAATAATAGTAACACCTTAGAAGATTTAAAAATCGCATTGAATGGTGTTGTTCGTGTCACAATATAGCTCACCATGGAAGGGAGTAGGTACATATCATACCACAACATCACCCTTGCCTTCCCAACATCTGCACACCTCCCCCCTCACACAAACACTTCCGTCCAAAGCACTTACACTTACACCCCAGCCTCACTTCTTATTGTCCTTTACGCCTCACCTACATTAACACCGACTCTCCTTACATTACCGGCATAGAAAACCATGTGGCTACACCATCCTGCCAACACATATCATGGCTGCAGAGGTTCACAATGGAATTCATGGCCGTTGTTTTCCAGCCACTCGACATCGCTGTCGGAATATACATGATTTTCTTCTTGATAATTGGCCTCTCTCTTCTCGAGTCGATTGTGTTTTCTTTATATTTGCCAAACTGTGAGGTGAGTAAAATTTGATTCTTCCTTTTTCAAATTAAATTTGTTTTTACTAAAAAAAATAGTTAAGGGTGTCTATATTATACAAAAACATGAAACACTTTTCTTAACTTAGGGTTGTTGGAAAAATAGACGCTCCTATATGAACAAGTTTATTATACAACTTTTAAAAAAATTAAATGATGTTAAAAAAGTCATAGTGCCTCTATTTTAAAAAGTGGGACAAAATATTGGGTGATTTATCTTTGAAATATTGCTGAAATTAGGATCAAGTTGAATGTTTGGCTTACTTATTAAAAATGAATGTAGTAGTATGCAAAAACAAAATTTGAATTAATAAGTAAAAAGGTTTTAATCGTTGCAGGTATTGATGAGATTTGAAGGAGTATTTTTTTTGGTTGTGCCGACATGTCTCGTTTTTAATATGGCCACACATGTGGTTCTCTTTGAGAAGTTCATTAGTTGGATACTCAGGTAAAAAAAAGGCGTTTGCTCATGTTATGGTTAGTGAGAGGGTCAGTTGTCGAAGAATGAATTTGTCATTGTTTGGTAAGTCTGTTGATTTGTATGTTGGTGAGACGTTTTGTCAGTGGTTCGGTAAGTTTACTTGTCAAGTGATGGTCAGTTTACTTGTCAGTGGATGGTCAGTTTACTTGTCAGTGGATGGTCAGTTTACTTGTCAGTGGATGGTCAGTTTACTTGTCAGTAGATGGTCAGTTTACTTGTCAGATGGGCAGTTTACTTGTCAGTAGATGGTCAGTTTACTTGTCAGTGGATGGTCAGTTTAACTGTCAGTGGATGGTCAGTTTACTTGTCAGTAGATGGTCAGTTTACTTGTCAGATGGGCAGTTTACTTGTCAGTGGATGGTCCGTTTACTTGTCAGTGGATGGTCAGTTTACTTGTCAGTGGATGGTCAGTTTACTTGTCAGTGAATGGTCAGTTTACTTGTCAGTGGATGGTCAGTTTACTTGTCAGTGGATGGTCAGTTTACTTGTCAGTGGATGGTCAGTTTACTTGTCAGTGGATGGTCAGTTTACTTGTCAGTGGATGGTCAGTTTACTTGTGAGTGGATGGTCAGTTTACTTGTCAGTGGATGGTCAGTTTACTTGTCAGATGGTCAGTTTACTTGTCAGTGGATGGTCAGTTTACTTGTCAGATGGGCAGTTTACTTGTCAGTGGATGGTCAGTTTACTTGTCAGTGGACGGTCAGTTTACTTGTCAGATGGGCAGTTTACTTGTCAGTGGATGGTCAGTTTACATGTCAGTGGATGGGCAGTTTACTTGTCAGTGGATGGTCAGTTTAATTGTCAGTGGATGGTCAGTTTACTTGTCAGGGGATGGTCAGTTTACTTGTCAGGTGGGCAGTTTACTTGTCAGTGGATGGTCAGTTTACTTGTCAGATGGGCAGTTTACTTGTCAGTGGATGGTCAGTTTACTTGTCAGTGGATGGTCAGTTTACTTGTCAGTGGATGGTTAGTTTACTTGTCAGGTAGATGGTTAGTTTACTTGTCAGGTAGATGGTTAGTTTACTTGTCAGTGGGTGGTCAGTTTACTTGTCAGTGGATGGTCAGTTTACTTGTCAGGTAGATGGTTAGTTTACTTGTTAGTGGACTGAACAGCAGACTGAAATTTGGTGTGTGGATTTTCCTGTTAATTTGTCAATAAATGGGTCAGAGAATTGATATACGGAGTGTTCTTTGGATTTATCAATAAAATGGACACAATTTCACTGTCACGTGACCGTTCTGCTTGTTGAAGCCAGAAAATAGATTGGTGTATGCCAATGGTTGTTTTTTCTATTGTCCTGTTTATTTTTATTCATGACCTAAACAGTTGTAATGACTTGATTTTAGAAACCTCCCCGACATAAAATGGGAAGAGGACACAAGAACTATATTTCTGGGTAAGGGAAATAACTGTAAAATATAAACGGTTTAAATTTTACCACAACAAAACGCATGCTACGTCATATATATTAAATTAATAAAGTGTTTTGTAACATTACTCTACATCACACGAAACTCCATTCAGCACAATATAATAAAGGAACTTTATGAGCTTCTCGTGTTTAACATGTTTACACGTTTCCTTAACAGAGAAGGACATGGCTACGGTTGACTTGGATGCGATAATATATCGATTCGCATGGCAAAAACTACTCAGGTAAGTACTTTAAAAATAGCCTTTCTTTCTATTGTTCAATTCAGATTTTTTTTCGAAAACTAATATAGAAAACATCATCATCATTATCATCATTCTTGGGGACAGTGTTTCTTCTAGACTTTTTTAAACTTGGCTCTGGACGATTATTCCAAGCTGGGTCCTCGACATTCCGGCTGTTTCGTTGACAGCTGAACTTTTCCAAACTTATTTTGGCATCCCTACTTTCCTCTTCCCTTGAGGATTCCAGTCTAGTGCCCGTCTGATTAAGTGCTTGCTTGTTTACGCATGGTGTGTCCAATTCATCCCCATTTACGCCTTTATGTATTTAATTGCCCATTGGGTCTTGTCAAGTTGTTCTCCACAGTTTAGTATCAGTGTTTCTTCCAGACTTTTTTCACCGGGGGGAGGTGGGCACTTGATATTTACGTGGGGGGGGGGCGGTCAACATTTCCGGGGGGAGGGGGATTGGCATTGGTAAAAGTATATATTTTCTATATAAATTCCATTTTGTCGGGGGGGGGGCGGTAGACGTCGGGGGGGGGGGGGGGGGCACTTGCCCCCCCCCCCCTTTCCCCAAGAGATGCCTGGAATAAACTCTGTTTGGTATTGGTAATGTTTTCTGGCAAAATAGAGAGAACGTCAGAACAACAAAATCACTACCTTAGATTTTTTTCTTAAAGTATTCAAGTGCAATTTTATTTGTATTTGTAGTACTGTAACCTAAATGTCTACGAACCATATGTCTATAGTTGTATTATAAAAATGCATTTACTGGGTCAAACATGTCATATATTGCCGTATTAAAAAAAATTAATTTCATTTAGCCAATCCCCAAAGAATTTGAGGGATTACCTTATCATGCAGAAGAACTTCTTCAGTTTCGATGTGGACTGGAAGGCCCTAAACTTCGACCACAAGGTCACCAAGTTCGGTCCCAAGGTGAAGGACGATACTTCTATTAAAACCTTCATGGGAGAAAAGAAAACAGGTGACTTTTTTTTGTTTAGCTCACAATGTCTGTTTGTTTATTTGTGGCTTTGTGTCCAATCGTGTAATTCAATTTTAATTATTCAGATACATTCGTTTGTACTCTAATTAGGCATTAGATCATTCACTTATATGGAATTATTCAATAATAAAAGTGGAGATTGCAAGATTAAACACTAGCGATCGCTAGCCGGTCAAAACTGGTTGGTTTCATGAATAAAAGTCGATCACTGGCTAACACTGGGCCGTTAATTTTCTTTTAGAGATTTCAAAATATTAAATTTTCTTTACATTTTTATTGGAGATAAAAACGTATTAATCTGCAGTCTTCTTTAAATGTGATATAAAGATTGTTGCCATATTGTATTAGTTGTCTATCTCGCGGAGTGCACGTGTTGCTGACAATGTTTTTACTTTCATTTGAAAATGTGTTCAAATATTTTTCCAAGATGGGCAATGGTTTCTATTGACGCTTCTGCTGATATAACAGTTTTTAAGCTGATTTTACCTCGCTAATTAACCTGTTTCAAAGCTATACAAGTAGAATGAGTGGCTAAAACATACGCGGAGCCATTATAAAATAGAGAAAAGAATTAAAATAAATAATAGCTACATAGGTAAGAGGAAAACAAATGTAACAAATAACTCAGTATAAAATTTCAATTGTGATTACGGTATTCACTTTCAAGACTAATGCACATGTTTGTTTATCCCAGGCGCACAATGGGTGTCACTGTTGTCGTGTTACTATGACAACCGAGCCGATACTAAACAAAGTCACACGTTTAAAGGATCACGTGACACGATGTCCTGGGTTAATGTGGACCTTGACCAGTATTACACGGTGGACCAAACGGTAGTGGTCGGCGCATGAATGCGTGTGCGCCTGCGACTCTGCGTATGTGTATGTGTTTGCGTGTATATGTGTTTGTGATGCAAGCACGATTGCGTATTGTAAACCCAATAAAACCATTTGCAGTGAACATCCGATATTCGGCTGATAAAACCTCGAGGAATCTAGCACGACATTTTGTTTTGTACGGCTCTCTGGAAATATTACATAAGGTGGACAGAAATCAAGAACCTAGATCTTTCGTGAAGAGTAGAATTTTTTAGATTGACACTTGAAAACCAGAGGTGGAACTGAAAAAAATAGATATGCAGATGCCTATTCAACTGTCTCATTCAAATTTAAATTATTTCATAATTTCATTTCGATAAAATACAAAAAAGATATGGCCTGAAATAAATGAGCTTTAAAAATGTTTGTAGATCGTGAAAAACAATGCTTAAAATCTGGCATGCAGGTCCTGATTGTGTGAGATCCAGAAGCTTGATATGTGTAAAGTGTTTTGGTAGTTTCTTGATTTTTTTTTTGTCACATTGTTGTTTTCTATGTATATTATTAATTTTGCATATGTTCCAATTTAAAGCTATTTGAATCTTTAGTAGGCCGTATTTACGTAATAATTAAAAGAAGAAATTGTTTTTTTTTACTTTTCTTTATTAAAAAAATCATGTTAAAAAACTATCGCAAAAATAATGTAGGCTGGCTAAAAACAAATTTTAAAGCGTTTTTTGTGTGGGATATTTTGTCTGAGATATTTTGTCTGAGTCCATTTGTCCATGGTATCATTTGTCCTGCTATGTTTTGTCTTGGTATCTTTTGTCCGTGAGATTATTTGTCTTTGAGATCATTTGTCCTTGAGATAATTTGTCCTTGAGATAATTTGTCTGAGATCATTTGTCCTGACATGTATATATATATATATATATATATATATATATATATATATATATATATATATATATATATATATATATTGAACAACCAGGTGCGAGTGAGATTAAGCCTCCCTGAAACCGCTCATTTTAAAATAAACAACAACAATATCCTGAACCTATTTAAGGACAGAGGCCAGATTTTCAAGAAGAACGACACCTGGAAAACAAAGTCACAGGTATGTTTCCAGATCTTTGAGAAACCTTAAGCTGTAACTTTACGCTATTAAAAATAAGGAAGAATATGAAAGAAATTATTTACTGCCCTAATTTTTCGCAGGTTGAAGTTGAGCCATCGTCTCGAGCCCATGCTCAGCTGTTAGTAAGACGAGAGTGCTCTGTCGTAGAGTTTGAGATTCGAACCACTTTGTCCAACCCTAAAGGTCAAACCCAACTTTATATTTGTAAAAATAAAATACTTATGATTAAATAGCTCTAATAACGTCTCTCTATTCAAAACCAGATCTAGCTCACTAAATTGTTTACTTCTATTGCATTTTTAACAGGATTTGTCCGCGTTGACTTTAAGTTTAGGTGTTACGATTTCTCTATGACCATAGAGATTGAAAACTTACATGAGGCTTTTCAGCTTGTTGAAGATGGAGGAGTTCTTACACCCGAAGAAAAGGTGAGTTGCCTCCTTTTTTAAAACGTTTTTCTTAACTCAGCTTCGCGTTTGTTTGTTTGGATGTTTGTTGTTAAAATTGACATCGAAAATTAGCCCACTTCTGATTGCTCTAGAGACCTGAAATTTGGCATGCATGCTAATTTCGCCTAACAATTTCAGATGCAATCATAAAAACTAGCAATTAGTGACCGTAATTAGCTTAATTTAATTACGCCCCAAGGACCATAAAATTGAGGACATGATTTCTAAAGATACCGACAAGACTGCAGTCCTATTGACACAGTTACTTCGGCCCCAATCGATGTGAGCGCGCTGGCCGTGATCGTATAGTGGTTAGTACTTCGCGTGGCCGCGACAACCCAGGTTCGAATCCTGGTCGCTCAAGATTTTTAGTCCGTGTATTTATAAACACTTTTTTAAAAACCACGTTTTTTATGTGTAGCAACGGACTAAAAAGGAGAACGGACACGGTAACACATTGTTAACGGTGACACGGTTGGTACGCTGGGCATGCTAAAATACACATAAACACGTTTTTCCTTAACTCAGCTTCGCGTTTATTTGTTTGTTTATGGGAGATTTGATCACGTGATTCGTGAGTAGATCTCCACGCCAGCAACGTAAATGACACCCTTTCTCTGTTTAAAGCGTATCGGTCGCTCAAGATTTTTTTAGTCCGTGTATTTAAAAACACTTAGTCAAGTCATACTTAATCAAGTGATTAGATAAAGTAGAAAATAAACTATATAAAAAACTTTTTAAAAACCACGTTTTTCATGTGTAGCAACGGACTAAAAAGGAGAAAATAAAATACTTAAAAAAAAACTTTTTAAAAAACCACGTTTTTCTTGTGGACTAAAAAGTAGAAAATAACTATTTACATACATTTGATGACAAAAAACGTGGGTCGGGCAGATGGGTCGGGAAATTTGATAGTGAACGTACCCACGTTTTTTGTCATCAAATGTATGTAAATAGTTATTTTCTACTTTTTAGTCCACAAGAAAAACGTGGTTTTTTAAAAAGTTTTTTTTTAAGTATTTTATTTACGACGTAAGATGTCGTCCTTAGATTCACGAAGCTTTGATTTGTACCTGACTCACCTAAGGGAAAAGTCAGAGAGCCTCAGTGCTGGCCACAGTATCCCTCCAAATTCTGACGTTACTGAAACCGTCTACTTCGAGCTGAAAACTTTATTTGTTTAACATTCATTTTACTTCTGTATTATTGTAATATCGTAACATCTAACACTGCATAAAATACACATTTTAAAAAACCATACATTTGCTGCTGTCATCGTCAAACTAAATTTACTGTGTGAATACAAAAAATATTCACTATCAAAGTACACAGATTCCAACACAAAGATACATTGTGCACATGTTACTACATAAAAACAGAAAAATTCGTACTTTTAAAAAAAGTTACTATCTTTTATCTGCTCTTCTACACCCCCCCCCCCCCTCTCCTTCTCTTATAAGGCATGTGTTGAGGTGGTTGAGGAGAGGTGGCTGGACAAAGATGGCGTGGAGCATGTGACCTACCACCCCCAGATCATCACCCGGGGCACGTGTGTCTGTCTCAGTTGGACTGACCAGAAAGTGGACATCAAGACCAGTCCATTGTCAATGGATGAGTCCACTTCTGATGTGGCCGACGTGGTCGTGAGTCACTCTGAAGAGAACGCAAGCGATAAAGCATTTGTCTTTGTTGATAAGAACTGCTCATCACAAGAGCCATAATATAATATGGCGGTACAAATGCTTGTCTGATATCCTTCTTACGTATTTTTTAAAAGATTAAAAAAAATTACCATCAATAAAAACAAGCAATTCAATTTATACATTTTGTGTATACTGAACGAGTAACAACCCGTCATCCACAGCTGTAAAGGGCTGAAACAGGAAATATTAATAAAAAGATAATGTCAAGGTACCATCAATAAAGTTACAAAATAAATGCATTGTCAAATATTTTCCAAATGCAAAGATATATACAAAGATATTGAATTAAAGAGAAAAAATTATTGCTGAAATCAACTGCAGAAAATAAACATTCAATAATGTAATAATAAATTGTGTCTGTGTTATAAATTTTTTAAATAGTAGCCACTGAAATATGTAGAGAAACAGAATATGTCAGGTCTGGTTTTCAAATCTCTATCAGCAAGAGAGTCTTTACGAATTATAGGCTGCTAGCTGTAGTGCTAAACTCACAATTCCTTGATTTAACCAGGTTAAACATGTCCAGGTGATTGAAACAAAAGAACAAAGAGGCGGTGTCTCTTGAGTTCGAATCCGGGTTCAAGTCAGTAGATCGTCCCCGAGTACACCCAGCTTAGATGGTACCTAACTCACGTTAGGGGAATTATAGGCGGCTTGGCATAATGCTAACCACACTCCATTCGTATACTTTGGTCACAGAAACAGATAAACTCTACTTCACTTGCCCCATGGTCCGTCAGGTTCAAAAAGGAACTTTATTAACGGCATAAAATATGATGACGAGTAACAGATTTAAAAAAAAAGAATTAAAAAATACAAATGTTTTAATTTAACCAATATAAACCTTTTCTTTTAAAATGTAACATGTAGTAGCTTTCCATAATTAGGTTTTTACATTGATTTTGTGGTGCTAAATATAATATATTCTATATTAAGAATCAAACCACGATGAATCAAAGGTACGTTTTATCAAAAGAACGTTTAAGACATTATTAAATTTCTCGACTTTGTTAACTGTTTGTAAATTAGATTCTATCTATGATTCTTGTAACAGAGTTGTCTTTACAGCGCAGACGAAGCATGTGTCTCTAGCGATGAGTAAACTAACGCCACATAAAAGACAATTTGTTTTTATGTGTTTTAATTTTTTAGTTATTATTTTGTGAAAATATTTTTGTTGTGACGAAACAGCAATGTTTTAAAATCGAGTACAAGATACGGAAACACAACTTGAATCAACAAGAATGTCTTTTTATCCGTTGTGATGTTTATCTAATTTTGGAAAAAAACTTTAAATCCGTACATACAGAAATCTCTTTAAAAATGCGTTAATGGAATTGACGATGAAACTAGGTGTATGCTTGTCAATTTAGTTCATGAGAACAAGATCGAAGGCTATCTCATCAACACAGAAAGCTGATAGTAAGTAAACAGAGGCCATATTCAGAGTCCTGTTGTATCAATAGTATTCTACACAGAGAACATCCCCCAGTTGTATATTACATTGTGTCTTGTCATTTCTTCTAGTTTTCACCTTAAAACACATCAAGTGACATTTATTTTGCTAAATTATTTCACAACTTTTCTAATCGTTTCATACACAATCCATTTACAGACAAGAACTTCATACACAATCCATTCACAAACAACTGCAATCAGTACAATTTAACAAAACGATGAATCATCAACACTTTCGTGTTATTTGATGTGTACACAATCAATTTACAGACAAGAACTTCATACACAATCCCTTTACAGACAAGAAATTCATACACAATCCCTTTACAGACAAGAAATTCATACACAATCCCTTTACAGACAACTTTATACACAATCCATTTACAAACAAGAACTTCATACACAATCCATTTACAGACAAGAACTTCATACACAATCCCTTTACAAACAAGAACTTCATACACAATCCCTTTACAGACAAGAACTACAAGAATAGACTCAATCTGAACATGGTCATTCGACGTTATGCCTGGCAAAAGCTTCTAGAGTGAGTACTTGATACCTAACGTTTCTTTCTACTCTTGAATTCAGAGTGCCCTCAAAACAAACATAGAAATGTATAAATTAATACGTCATAAGTTTCTAGATCTTCGTCATAGTAATAAAAGACATTTTTCTTTCGTATTCTATTAGCATTTTTATTTAATGTACCTTCGTGTTCTCCTGTGTAAAAAAAAACCGTACATCTACTATTGTATCATAAAATTAGCACATTAACTGCGTCACCATACAAGCCAAAGTTGGAGCAAACCTATTTCTTTTGTTAGAATGCATTCAATTTGGTTTTCATTTAGAAACTCATCCGAACAAACAAGAGATTTTCTTACCAATGTCGCGCTTGAAAAACGCTTCATCTGTGATGTGGACTGGGCTCCGCTGACCTTCGAGCAGAAGGTCACCAAGATATCTCCCAAGGTGAAGGACGGACCTACAATCAAAACTCACCTCGGAGACATACAGACAGGTGATTTGTTAAAACTGTATGAGCTACAGCGTTTAGCCAAGCTTTGCATAGACGGGAAGAGAATGTATGGGAGAGTTCTTCCCCCGGGGACTGCCATAGTCCTCTGTGACACAACTGCCACTGTGACAAATGTTCTGTGCATTAAGGGGTGGGGGGAGTTTACGATATGACAGATTTCCCATGTGCAGTATTCTCTGACAATATAGTCCATAATTCAGCTGCAGAACTATAGCGTTGAAAAGGCCTTAGGAGAGGGCGGACAGTGTATCATTTTTCCAACCAACCACTGTATATATGATATACTTAAACGATAGGCAATTTTAGATGTCACCTTCATCTCTGATAGGTTTTATCCTATACTATCCTAAATGATGTTTGTCATTTTAAAAATCTATCAATCCTACTGAACAAAACAGACTTTCTTGTTATAATTAGAGCGTTTTCGTTTTTTGTCCATATATATATATATATATATATATATATATATATATATATATATATATATATATATATATATATATATATATATATATATATATATATATATATATTTTACCTAAGTGTACTTTACTAATTAACTTCTTCTAATTAACATTTTATATTTTATATGATTAAATTATTAGGCTAAGCATGATTGATGCCATTACATTACAAACAGAATACACATACAAACGACAGCAATCGTAATCTTGGAAAAATGTCCTAGGTACCAATTAATTGTTATTGCAAATAAGGTAAACATTTTCGATGCGCGTTATTATCATTTACTCCCAGCTCACAATGGGTGCGTACATTGATTCATTGCAGGAACGAAATGGGTGCCACTGATGTCGTGTTACTATGACAACCAAACCGACTGTAAACAAAGTCACGCTTTTAGAGGATCACGTGACATGACAACATGGGTGGACGTGGACCTGGAACAATATTACAGAGTCGACAATGAGGTAGAAGACAGCAGTAGGAAATGTATATTTTTTTATTTAACTTACTTTAATGTATTGTAGATTCTCGTACACGGTGTGTGTGGGCGGGGTGGACGGAGTGGGGTGAAGCGTGTAGGGTGTGCGTGTCTGTAAGAGAGAGTGGTCCTGCATTAGTGTGTGTGTGTGTGCAGCGTCTATGTGTGTAGGAAGAAACAGATCTGGCGTCGCAAATAACACATCATGTGTGCGTCTTGTAAACGAAGTGAAATCTACAGTGAACCACCACGTACCGTTAATACAAGCTGGAAACATCTAGTGCCATAGTATTGTTGGCGCTGCGATGTGGGCAGAATAGACACATCATGTGCAGAGGACAGGCAAGAGTAACGGAAATCTTTTGGACACGTAGTAAACTTTTTATCTGGTAAAGAAAGAACATAAAATATGAGATGGGAGAAATGAAAATATCATGATAAAAAGTGAAGTAAAATAAACCGGGAGTGATCTCCCCTAAACTTTCTCGAATATTCTTATATAAAATAACAGGGGATGGGAACTCGGGCTATAGACATGATTTTTAATCCATTTTAAATACTTAAAGTTTTAAAAATAGAATAAAATCTCGTAGACAAATTAATTGCAAACCAAGTGAACGCCAAATAAAAAAGCGCATAATAGTGCGCAATATTATTAGTACTTTTAAAATTTACATTAGTTTTTTGAGAAATCGGAAGTAGCGTAAATTACTACTTCCGGTCAACGGAAATTACTCGAAATTTAACAGAAGGTAGAGAATTAGATCTTTTACTTACATGTGAAATTTCGTTTATCTATATGAAATAGTACTCAAGTTATAGGCTTTTGAAAAATTCAAAGTAGGAAAAGTACCACTTCCGGTTATCGGAAATCGCTCAAAAGTTGATACGGATCTACGATTTTGATAAAATACTTATATATGAAATTTCATCAACCTAGCTGTAACGGTACTCAAGTTATCGTGTTTACACACGGACACACAGACACACACACACACACACACAGACATACGGACAAGATTGCAAAATTATGTTTTTCCGTATCAGTGAGGTGTAAAACGTCGAGATTTGTAAAAATCTCGATTTTTTTTTTTGCACGATTACAAGACTTTCTCTATAGGCCTACTTCGTATATACGAGAAAGTAAAAATGTTCACTTGGAGTGAGAAAGATGTAGTATAGACGGCTGAAGAGGGGGAATGGATGTTTGTACAGTTCTATTCGGGATTTCTACTTTGTTGACATATAGCAAATTATATATATATATATATATATATATATATATATATATATATATATATATATATATATATATATATATATATATAGGTCTGTGTGAAGTTAAACCAGTTTGGAACCGCGCATAATTTACTAATGGACGAAAAGAATACCCTCAATCTAACCAAGGTCAAAGGTGAAGTGTTCCAAAAGCTTCACACCTGGGATGTCGACTCGCAGGTATATAAAATTTCTAGAAAAATCTTGTCACTCTACACAGTTTAAATAGTGAGGACATCGAAAGATGTTTTTAACGGAGAAATTTGTTCGCAGATTGAAGTTGAGCCATCGTCTCGAGCCCATGCTCAGCTGTTAGCAAGACAAGAGTGCTCTGTCATGGAGTTTGAGATTCGAACCACTTTGTCCAACCCTAAAGGTAAACCTTTACTTCCTTCCTTTCTTTCTTTTTTTTAAAAAATATAACAAGTATTTTAAAATCTTTGCTTATAATATGTTTGTAAAACTTGCTTTCTCTAGTAAAAGCATTCGTCGCTAGCATATTTATTTAAATGACTGACCAATATTTTTACTAAAGAAAGCAAGTTTGATTTTTTGTATTTGCATTGAGTTAAAAAGTTTATTAACATAACGGTTGTTTTTCATTTTTCTTTTTTTTTCTGATTTTTAGCAGTCAATGTTTTTTTTAAAAGCAAAATATTAAATCGACATTTAGGTTGTTTTTTTTTTTCGCTAAAAAAATCAGTGCTTTACTTTTTGTATCTTGTTTGTTCTCAATGGAGTTTACACATCATGTGATGAGTTAATATATTTTAACACCCGATTCGATTGATAGCTTTACTTAAAAAGGTATTTCGTTTCCGCCTACTAAAGTCCATGACAAACTCACAGATTTGAAAGCTTGTCCCCGGGAAGGGTCGCTACGTCTCTGGGGGGTGACACCATTAAGTGCCGCACCGGGTGACACCCGACCTCGCTACGCCACTGTGTTTAATGCTAGTACTTTGGTTATTGATGATATTAATCTATTAATATTTTTTAATGACTAATTTAATATTTAATTAAGTTAAAATTTAAAAACCCTGCCATGTCTTGAAGACAAATGTATCCGGAAAGTAAATTAAAACTGAATTACAAGACATGCCAGAAACAGAGAACAGACAGATATTGGGCACTAAAATAAGTTGATGAAAATAAATATGCATAAGAAAGAATTACTACAATAAAGCGTGCCGGCGTTCATTGTATCATTATGTTTGATTGTGTTTTTCATCAGGTGTAGTCCCTGTTACCTTTCAACACAAGAAGGTAGACATCATATTTGTGGTATTCATTGAAGACTTCCAAAAGGCTTTTCAGCTTGTGGAAGAGGGAGGGGTTCTCTTTCAAAAACATAAAGTGAGTTATCCGTCTTTGCTAGCCAGCTACATTCGTCTTGCATTTCTGTTGTTATTTTTTGTTTTGTTTGTTTGTTTTGTTTTTGTTTTGTTTTTGTATCAAAACAACGTTTAGTCCCTGCCTTTTATTAAAACAATATCAACCGTTTCACCATCAACAAAACCAGTAGTTCGCTGTGCTAATAGCATCATCATCATCTTTTCCCGTTCGTGCCCAAGACACATGGGGCAGATGAAGAAGAGTTCGTCTGTTTCAGAGACCTCGGCAATTGAAACTTTATGCCCAGCCACCTTTACTTTTCCTAAAGTGAGTTAGAGGCCCATCAGAGCTGGGTGGACATTCTACCGACTTAAACCCGGGTTCGAACTCGAGACTTTCGGTTGAGCAGTCAAGCGCTCTACCGCTAGACCACGGCTTCTGTATTAATATAAGAACTAAATTTACTGCGTCGCTACATAAATAAAGTTTACAGCGACATAATAAAACATTTGACAATCACTAGTTTAACTACACACTCGCACGAATTCCGACGGTAAATTACTCCATGAAACAGCCATACACACACAATGCTGTCAATGTGGACTCTCTGTTTTTGAGATTGTAATACAACCCAAAATATGTTTACAAAGTGTACGTAAATAGTCTAATTCTCCAACACAAACATGCATATGCGCACAAATTCCCAATACACATAAAAAAAACCACTCATACAGAAACCATTAACTAATGAGATAAAACACGTATTTTACATCCCCCACTTTTCAGAGGTGTGTGGAGTTGATTGAGGAGAAGTGGCTGGACAAAGATGGCGTGGAGCACTCGACCACCCACCCCCAGATCATCACCCGGGGCTCTATGGTCTGCCTCAGCTGGACTGACCAGAAAGTGGACATCAAGACCAGTCCATTGTCAATGGACGAGTCCACTTCTGATGGGGACCACAACATGAACAAGACGCCCGTCTGTCACACTGAAGAAGACCCAAGCGTCGACTCATTTGTTATGGTTTATTAGTCAGATATATTTTCACAACTAGTAGAGATACAGAATATACACTTTACTCTACCTACCCATTATAAAATTCATACGTCTTTATATATATACATATATATACATTTATTTATTTATTTATTTATATACATGGAGTGTTGGTTCAGATGTCATGTGTGAGTGAAGTGCATGTGAAGTTGTTTGGGCTATCGTCTAGTTTTAATTAATCCTAATCCACTCCACTCACACATACACATGGTTTAGTAAATAATTTTCTCTCTAATATTTTACAAGTTAACTCATACTAAATTTAATTTAAAAATTAAATAAAAACACCAACTCACAAATCTACCAAGTAATGCATAGTTTGTTTACTATTTAATTGTGTTTCGTTATTAAATATCTGTATGCACTTGCAGCGTAAATAAAAATGTGTTCATTTAACCTCGTGTCTGTTGTTGCTAATATAATTTACTGAAAATGACAGCTGGGTTTAATGGGTATCCAGAGAAGCAGACAATGTCAGATTTGGATTTTATAGGGCACATACAGAGAGAAAGCTCGAAAAATATTTAAACACAACTCGACCGTAGCAGGTTTGTTCACGCTCCATTGACTTGACAACATCGACCAACTGTGGTCGCAACCTCTGCTTATTTCTCGCTCAATCAGGTTGCCGTTTGAGTCCAGCGTATAGTCTAACATCTCGTATGAAGCAGACTTAATTGTTACCCTTAATGACCTAACTGAGACTGGCGTGTTAGCTTAATTAAAGCATGAACAAAAAATATTTCACCCAGCCGGAAGTAATGGGTTTAATGGTGCACGTCCATGAGTTCACCCAGCTCTAATAAATGCCTGGCACGAATGGGCAAAGGCTACAAGACATATGGCTGACCGCAATTTGGTTTAGACAAATATCCCAAACAAAATATCTTACTGTAAAATATCTATTTAATTAAGGGTAATTTTAAGAAACTATGAATAGGTGTGTTATATTAATTTTATCATTTTAAAATGTAATTAGTATAATATGCGAAGGTTAAAATACATTTTCCATAAACAGCTTATATGGGCTTGCTGGGCATGAGCCAAATATATCTCATAAGTTAGACGAAAATAAATCAAATGAGATTACTTAGCTGATGACTCTTTCACTTTTTGGAGACATATCGCACGTGTTTTGACAATAGTCCTGAGATCATTTGTCCCTAATTTTTTTACTGAGTTCATTCGTCCGTAACATATTTTGTCTGGGATATTTTTTCTGAGATTATTCGTCAGTGATATAAATTGTCCTAATGTATTTAATCATGAGATCATTTATCCGTGAGGTATTTTGTCTGTGATCATTTTTAATTTGTCTGTGAGATCGATTATCCGGATGCATTTTGCCATACGATTGTTTATTCGTGAGATATTTTGTCTACGATAATTTGCGATATTTTGTCGGAGATCATTTGCCATGATATTTTGGTTAGGGAATTCCCATCAACACATTGCAATACAGTGCAATACAGTGCGCACGTAACAGCACGTCCTTGCTGTCGTCTCTTAGAGACTCTTTTCTCACCACAATAAGAACATCTTTAAAAACCTTTTTACGTAATTTACAAACATGAAAGACAAAGGTAAGAATCTTTGTTTTTATTTTTATTTTTTTCAAAAATGTATGTGCTCAATGCAATCGGCACAGATAAATCTCCAAGAGGAGATTTGTGATTAAATATATAACAGTACAGTAGTACGGTTGTTAGTGTAAAAATATTAACTAGATTTAGACAAGTTAATTCTAGATCTAGATCTAGATCTACTCTATTGTGTAGTTTTTGTAATTATTGTTTTACAGATGATTATGATCTGTTATATTTTTTCTGTTTTAATTATGCGTAATACGCATTTTAATGTAATGAATTTATTAATTATTTATATCCCTATTGACTTATTGTTAGGTCTTTTTAGTCTAATTCAAAACAATTTTATTATTTGAATTCCTATAACTTCCATTGATAGGCTAGATCTATTTGCCGTGCATACGGTGCATTGACACGTAGTCATTGGACTCACCTTCATCTTTCTTATCAATATTCAGTTTGCACTTATCGCTGCTATAATAATGATCATTATGATTATGAATAAATTATGGTACCTTGGCCGGTCAGGGATCACTAGACAACAGTCACACAAACAATTATTCTGTGGTAAAAATGGGACCCTTCAAACGCTGAATACTGCTACTGTTGTACTGAATACTGCTACTGTTCTACTGAATACTGCTACTGTTGTACTGAATACTGCTACTGTTGTATTGTGAATACTGCTACTGTTGTACTGAATAGTGCTACTGTTGTACTGAATAGTGCTACTGTTGTACTGAATACTGCTACTGTTGTACTGAATACTGCTACTGTTGTACTGAATACTGCTACTGTTGTACTGAATACTGCTACTGTTGTACTGAATACTGCTACTGCTGTACTGAATACTGCTACTGTTGTACTGAATACTGCTACTGTTGTACTGAATACTGCTACTGTTGTACTGAATACTGCTACTGTTGTACTGAATACTGCTACTGTTGTACTGAATACTGCTACGGTTGTACTGAATACTGCTACGGTTGTACTGAATACTGCTACTGTTGTACTGAATACTGCTACGGTTGTACTGAATACTGCTACGGTTGTACTGAATACTGCTACTGTTGTACTGAATACTGCTACGGTTGTACTGAATACTGCTACGGTTGTACTGAATACTGCTACTGTTGTACTGAATACTGCTACTGTTGTACTGAATACTGCTACGGTTGTACTGAATACTGCTACGGTTGTACTGAATACTGCTACTGTTGTACTGAATACTGCTACTGTTGTACTGAATACTGCTACTGTTGTACTGAATACTGCTACTGTTGTACTGAATACTGCTACTGTTGTACTGAATACTGCTACTGTTGTACTGAATACTGCTACTGTTGTACTGAATACTGCTACTGTCGTACTGAATACAAAACAGATTTCATGTTCTAGTGTTGACATGAAAAATTTATGTACATTTTTACTTTCTCGTATATACGAAGTATAGAGAAAGTCTTGTAATCGTGCAAAAAAAAAAAATCGAGATTTTTGCAAATCTCGACGTTTTACATCTCACTGATACGGAAAAACATAATTTTGCAATCTTGTCCGTATGTCTGTGTGTCTGTGTGTGTGTCTGTGTGTGTGTGTGTCCGTGTGTAAACACGATAACTTGAGTACCGTTACAGCTAGGTTGATGAAATTTCATATATAAGTATTTAATCAAAATCGTAGATCCGTATCAACTTTTGAGCGATTTCCGATAACCGGAAGTGGTACTTTTCCTACTTTGAATTTTTCAAAAGCCTATAACTTGAGTACTATTTCAGATAGATAAAAGAAATTGCATACGTAAGTAAAAGATCTAATTCTCTACCTTCTATTAAATTTTGAGTCATTTCCGTTGACTGGAAGTAGTACTTTACGCTACTTCCGATTTCTCAAAAAACTAATGTAAATTTTAAAAGTAATAATAATATTGCGCACTATTATGCGCTTTTTTATTTCGCGTTCACTTGGTGAGCAATTAATTTGTCTACGAGATTTTATTCTATTTTTAAAACTTTAAGTATTTAAAATGGATTAAAAATCATGTCTATAGCCCGAGTTCCCATCCCCTGTTATTTTATATAAGAATATTCGAGAAAGTTTTGGGGAGATCACTCCCGGTTTATTAAAAAGTGTAACAGGTAATTTGAAAATTAATGCGGTATAGCTTCCATCGTTTTAGTTGTTTTCAACGTGATCATGTCTTTTACATTTGATGTAAAAATGAGTAATTTGGTAGTCTTTTTACTTTCTCGTATATACGAAGTATAGAGAAAGTCTTGTAATCGTGCAAAAAAAAAAAATCGAGATTTTTGCAAATCTCGACGTTTTACATCTCACTGATACGGAAAAACATAATTTTGCAATCTTGTCCGTATGTCTGTGTGTCTGTGTGTGTGTGTGTGTGTGTGTGTGTGTGTGTGTCCGTGTGTAAACACGATAACTTGAGTACCGTTACAGCTAGGTTGATGAAATTTCATATACAAGTATTTTATCAAAATCGTAGATCCGTATCAACTTTTGAGCGATTTCGGATAACCGGAAGTGGTACTTTTTCTACTTTGAATTTTTCAAAAGCCTATAACTTGAGTACTATTTCAGATAGATAGATGAAATTTGATATGTAAGTAAAAGATCTAATTCTCTACCTTCTGTCAAATTGTGAGAATTTTTCGTTGACCGGAAGTACTTATTTACGCTACTTCCGATTTCTCAAAAAACTAATGTAAATTTTTAAAGTACTAATAATATTGCGCACTATTATGCACTTTTTTATTCGCGTTCACTTGGTGTGCAATTAATTTGTCTACGAGATTTTATTCTATTTTTAAAACTTTAAGTATTTAAAATGGATTAAAAATCATGTCTATAGCCCGAGTTCCCATCCCCTGTTATTTTATATAAGAATATTCGAGAAAGTTTAGGGGAGATCACTCCCGGTTTATTTTGTTTTTGTTTTAATTGTATCTCACCACCTATAATGAGTTTAAAAACAAACGTTTTCACAGGTTACAGAACAAAATATTTACAGGAGGATTGGGTACTTAGCACACAAATAATAATGACCATGGTTAAATAATTGCCAATTATTTTTTTTTAAATGAGTTTTAATGTGCATAATTTTAAAGAAAGCAACTTTAATTTGTTCTTTAGAACTAGTGTAACTAAAGCTATTGTGCTTTGTGACATTTGTGTATTTCATAAGTATTTCGGCTTAGTCATTATTTACTTTCGGTTCGTCGTAACGTACTTTTTTGTGTGATTAAGGTACAGCTTATTATCTCTTAACCATACCAGTGCGACCTCCGAATGACCTTATGTAACCATACCAGTGCAGCCTCCGAATAACCTTATGTAACTATACTGGTGCAGCCTCCGAATGATCTTATGTAACCATACCGGTGCACCCTTCGAATGACCTTATGAAAGGTTATCTTCATGTTAATGAAACTTGAATTTAAAAAAAAAAATTTTAAAAGAAAAGACTTTAAAATTTTAAGTCGTGGATAGGCTCCTCCCCCTCCCCCCCCCCCCCCATTCCGTACACCAGACCCCCAAACCTACAGGAAAACTTACCAATTGTTGGAGGGCGCAGTGTGGTGATGGCTTCCCCTGGGCCGTTAAGATAACTGCCAAGGTCAACCTAGACCGATAAGGAACCCACTGACAAACGGGGGGCACTGTCATGACAACATGACGTCAGCCTATGAACGTCTGCCAGAAGTCAACCAACAGAGTATCTGAACTGAAACGGATGTTAAGAAAATATCTACCAAACGATTGTGTTAGCTTAACATAGCTCGCCGTGGAAATAAAACAACACAAAACCTGTAATAATGAGATGCTTTTTCAATATCCATTATTTTTAAAAGAAGAAAAAAAATTCTTTTTTCTTAGATTTCACGAGCGACCAACATCTATGCTAATCCGTGTTCTTTTTTAGTGCATTTAAAAGCTTGTTTATTTTTAATAGGCTTTATAATCATTAGATGTTTAAATATAATAGTGAGTTAATATTGGATTTTAAATAATATCAAAAAAATATATTTGCTTAAATCCTGTTCAGCTATCCACCCCTCATTAGCTACCCCCTTGGCTTTAACTCTTAACAGACTGAGGGTTTTAGTGATATTTTCAGTGTTCGGCAGTATGCTTGTAACTTTTGACCATAAGTATAGATTGAACATCAGCACACACATGTGTTATATATCATTGTGTAGGTATTTGATTTGTCTTTAATATTACTGAAGAGTTTTTAGGTGTTAACAATTGGTTTTATTTTTGTAGCCTAAAATCTGATGGTTTAATTTTTAAAAAATAATTAAAAACTTTAAAATCAACAGTTCCTAAGAAGCAAAAAAATAATTGATAAGAGCTATTGAGTTAATATGTATATTTTATTGACTTACATCCATATATGTATAAATGTGACAATTTTGAATGCACTGTGCCAAGAAATGGATTTTTCACAAATTAATTGATCTTATGATGATCTTTACATGATTTGGACCTCTCCGCAAACATTTTTACTCTAAAAGTGGCAAACATAGGTTAACATGTAATCAAACACACACATAAGTCAATGTAATGAAATAATCAAATTGTAATATCTACAGTGCTTCTTATTACATTAAAACAGATGCTTTTAATGATCTTCAATTAATAAATAATGCGAACACACATGATAACTAAACAAACAATTTCCTTCTTTTTGTAAGTATCATATACACTTATCTACACTTAACTTATATTCTTTTAATATTATTTTATCAATACAATAACAATTTAAAAACCTCATTCTAATCTGATATAGTATGGTTCATAGAATGGTTGGAAAATAATGGTGGCTTAAAAGCCAAAGAAACAGTATGGTTAAGTGAAATATTACCTAACTTTCCAACTAACTTTTAAAGAGTGTAATTGGCAATACCATGTTGGAATTTTTTTTCCTAAGATATCTGGATTCTTTTCTCAATAATTTTGAAGTAAAATACAGAAATTAACTTAAGTTATATCTCAAAGGTGAAAAAATTTAGTTCTAGTACACTACTAGTACTTAATTGTTTACCGAAGGACATTACAGTTTTATTAACTGATCACTTTCATCCACCACATAAGCTAACCCATCTGGCCCACTGACCAGAATAATAAAATATAAAAAAACAAAACCATATGTGTAACCTCTCAATGATCAGCCAAAGCTCATAATTGCATACCCTACTGTTGGCTTATCCACAATCATAAGCATGATAATGTATTGTCAAGAAAAATATTCTTTCTAACCTTTGTCTTATCTATGGAAATATATAAAGCTACAACAATTTACTGCACTTAATTTTGATGTAAGTTGGGAGCATTATTTGTATAATATGTCCTCTGTATGTTCAGTATCTTGATAGTACATCTTTAAAAAAGCATGACACCTTTGAAGCAATAGCGTGATATCAAAACTTGAGCTGCAGTCCATTGTAGAGCACAGAGTAAATTCTTGCTTCAGAATCTGTCAAAATGAGTGTTGATAATCCCCAGAAGTCCATAAAACCCGTAAGATTTAATCAGGTGTCGAATTAAACCATCCCGAGACAGATAGGTGATCTGCGTCGCTTTACATATCCATTGGTAAATTGACATAATGTATGTCACAATATCCACTGTAGAGTTTACAAACACAATAGGTTTGAGTAAACATATACTTCATTGTTCTGATTCCTGTCCTCATCTCAGCCAGCTGAATTCCTGGTTCTTTCTCAGGAGGTAACAGTCTCAATTGATAAGGGATACCCATTCACTCCTTTTTTCCTTTATAAATTCTCAGTTCTGTTGAAAAGAAAAAATGGTAAATATTTAAAATATGGATTCTATTTAATATTTTCACATATAATAATTTCATCATAAATGTTAGGTGATTTATAATAAGTTAGTACAAGTTAGTACTGTTTGTAACAAAAGAAAACTGAGTTTTTATTACAGTCATGTAAGATCAGCTGATTTGTGTTTACATTCTAGACGGTATACAGTACTGCTACCAATACTACTATTATTTAATAATTGTCATATACTATGAACTGAAACTAGGCTAGTTACATAGTAAAATGATTGAAGTGTTCTTTTAACTACACATTTATATCTAATTAATATCATTAAAAAGAAAAATTTATAAAAATCGCCAAAAAATTAGTAGGAAAAAAAACGATAAAAACTGAGTTACTTACGATGTGTAGAGAAAGAGTTCAAAATAGTGTTCAAAACTGTATTTTCATTATCTCCAGTGTCTATGACATCAGTAAGGTCTTACACTTCTTCGTTACTTGAATCTAAATCATTTTCACGCAGATAATTAGAATCTAATTCCATTTTCCATGAGGTCTGACCGAGGATGAATGCAAAGTCGGCAAGATGGCGGCGTCTCGCCGATCACGCGATAGCATTAATTTTCGTACTCGAAAATATATAATAAGTTTAAAATTAATAATATTTTTTGCAGATTATGATTAATTCATCATTTATTTTGATATAAAATGCTATTGTGCTTGAAAAAAAACATGTTTATCACCATTTTTATGACCTCAAAGTCACATGACAATAATGGGACATAAACCAATCAATCGTTGGGTGGGAGTTAAATATGTAAACGATACTCATGATTATTAGCTCATACGGCAGATCAAAGATCGCTACTTGTGTGTTCTTTTTTTCAGAATAATAGTAATATCTAAGAAGATTTAAAAATTGAATTGAATGGTGTTGGTTTCACCATATAGCCCACCATGGGAGGGAGTAGGCACATATCATACCACAACATCACCCTTGCCTTCCCAACATCTGCACACCTTTCCCCCTCACACAAACACTTCCGTCCACAGCACTTACACTTACACCCCCGCCTGACTTCTTATTGTCCTTTACGCCTCACCTACATTAACACCCGACTCTCCTTACATTACCGGCATAGAAAACCATGTGGCTACACCACCCTGCCAACACATATCATGGATGCAGAGATTCACAATGGAATTGATGGCCGTTGCTTTCCAGCCACTCTACATCGCTGTCGGAATTTACATGCTTTTCTTCTTGATAATTGGCCTCTCTGTTCTCGAGTCGATTCTGTTTTTTTCATATTTGCCAACCTGTGAGGTGAGTAAAATTTGATTCTTCCTTTTTCAAATTAAATTTGTTTTTACTAAAAAAAATAGTTAAGGTTGTTTATAGTATACAAAAACATGGAGCACTTTTCTTAACTTAGGGTTGTTGGAAAAATAGATGCTCCTATATGAACAAGTTCATTATACTTTTAAAAAAAATTAAATGATGTTAAAAGAATCATAGTGCCTCAATTTTAAAAAGTGGGACAAAATATTGGGTGATTTATCTTTGAAATACTGCTGAAATTAGGATCAAGTTGAATGTTTGGCTTACTTATTAATAATAATCATTAAAAAAGTTTAAAAAAACCCACGTTTTCTGATTGAACTAAAAATTGAACCAAATAGGTTGTGTTGTGTGTCCCTGGAAGGGGGTAGGTTTTTTTCACAGTACTACACCCACCCTAACCCTTCCCACAATCTACACCCTACGCCCTCTCCGACCTCTAATAAAAGTCAATAGTATTATCTAATCAATAGTAATATAACTTTTACTTCGGCGCCTCACGTTTTTGATCGCTTATAGTAGAGTGATCGCTTGCATTATTGTGATGTATAGCATTTATTTTCTACTTTTTAGTTCAATCAGAAAACGTGGGTTTTTTTTAACTTTTTTAATGATTATTATTTTCTACTTTTTAGTCTTTGTCTGTTTGTTTGCATTAAAATCTTGCTATCGATTTTATCTTTTCACTTTTTTTTTGGGTAAACGAAGACAACTCGTAAAAAGACAACTCGTAAAAAACACGTTGTGTGAATACGTTACTGACTAGAACACAAATCTATGTGTTCCTTGTCGAGTGGGATAGCAATCGTGTGCCCAACCACTCGACCATATCGTCTCCCCCATACTGGCCACCAGTTGTTACGGTTGTTTGTACACAAACACCGCGTGAACACTACTCAGTAAGCAAAAAGAGGGAGAGTACCGAACCTTGTTTTCATCAAATTACAGTTACTGGGTTATGTCCCTTTTTCCCCACGTTTTTACTACAATTATATAGCGCTCTAAAATGCTCAATAAAATGTTTCCATTGATCAATTTAGTAATAATAACAATTGAATATTCTATTGTCATCCAAAACAAAGCTTCCCTGAAAATTTCAGCGCGCTAGCTAACTGGGAAGTGCCAGAAATTTCGATCGCAAGATTTAATTGGAAAAACAGAGACGAAAGCAAATTAAAGAAAACGTGAGAAAAATGAATGTAGTAGTATGCAAAAGCAAAAATTTGAATTAATAAGTAAAAAGGTTTTAATCGTTGCAGGTATTGAAGAGCTTTGAAGGAGTGTCTTTGTTGGTTGTGCCGACATGTGTGTTTTTTAATATGGCCACACATGTGGTGCTCTTTGAGAAGTTCACTAGTTGGGCACTCAGGTAAAAAAAAAGACGTTTGCTCATGTAATGGTTAGTGAGATGGTCAGTTGTCAAAGAATGAACTTGTCATCGTTTGGTAAGTCTGTTGATTTGTATGTTGGTGAGACGTTTTGTCAGTGGTTCGATAAGTTTACTTGTCAGTGGATGGTCAGTTTACTTGTCAGTGGATGGTCAGTTTACTTGTCATTGTACGGTCAGTTTACTTGTCAGTGGATAGTCAGTTTACTTGTCAGTGGACTGAACAGCAAAATGAAATTTGTTATGTGGATTTTCCTGTTAATTTGTCAATAAATGGGTCAGAGAATTGATATACGGAGTGATCTTTGGATTTATCAATACAATGGACACAATTTCACGGTCAGGTAACCGTTCTGCTTGTTGAAGCCAGGAAATAGATTTTTGTATGTGTTTTCTATTGTCCTGTTTATTTTCATTCATGACCTAAACAGTTGTAATGATTTGATTTTAGACACCTCCCCGAAATAAAATGGGAAAAGGAAACAAGAACTATATTTCTGGGTAAGGTAAATAACTGTAAAAAATAAACGATTTAGATTTTACAACAACAAAAAGCATGCTACATCATATATATTAAATTAATAAAGTGTTTTGTAACATTACTCTATATCACACCATACTCCATTCAGCACAATATAATAAAAAAGGAACTTTATCAACTCTTTCGTGTTTAACATGTTTACACGTTTCCTTAACAGAGAAGGATATGGCTACGCTTGACTTGGATGCGATAGTTTATCGATTCGCATGGCAAAAGTTAATCAGGTAAGTACTTTAGAAATAGCCTTTCTTTCTATTGTTCAATTCCGATTTTTTTTTTCAAAACTAATATAGAAAACATCATCATTATTATCATCATTCTTGGGGACAGTGTTTCTTCCAAATTTTTTTAAACTCGGTTCTTGAAGATTCTTCTAGGCTGGGACCTCGACATTCCGGCTGTTTTGCTGACAGCTGAACTTTTCCAAACTTATTTTGGCATCCCTACTTTCCTCTTTCCTTGAGGATTCCAGTCTCGTTCCCGTCTGATTAAGTGCTTGTTTGTTTACGCGTGGTGTGTCCAATTCATCCCCATTTACGCTAATTGTATTTTATTGCCCTTTGGGTCTTGTCAAGTTGTTCTCCATAATTTAGTATCAGTGTTTCTTCCAGACTTTTTTCTCGGGGGGGGGGGGGCACTTGATGTTTTCGGTCGGGGGGGGGGGGGAGCGGTCAACATTTCCCGGAGGGGGGGACATTGTTAAAGGTATATATTTTCCATATAAATTTCATTTTGTTCGGGAGGGGGGGGTCACACATGTCATTTATTGCCGTATTAAAAAATGAATTTCATTTAGCCAATCCCCGAACAATTTGAGGGATTACTTAGTCATGCAGCAAAACCTTTTCACCTGTGAGGTGGACTGGAAGGCACTCAACTTCGAGCACAAAGTCACCAAGTTTTGTCCCAAGGTGAAGGACGATACTTCTATCAAAACCTTCATGGGAGAAAAGAAAACAGGTGACTTTTTTTATTTAGCTCACTATGTCTGTTTGTTTGTTTGTGGGGTTGTGTCCAATCGAGTAATTCAATTTTAATTATTCAGATACATTCGTCTCTGATGAAAATGCAAGAATATCTGATTTGTAATCTAATTAGGCTTTAGATCATTCACTAATATGTAATTAAAAGATTACGAAATTCAATAATAAAAGTTGAGATTGCTAGATTAAACACTAGCGATCGCTAGCCGACAAAATGTTGGCCACAGCTGGTTGGTTTCATTAATAAAAGTCGATCACTGGCTAACACTGGGCCGATAATTTTCTTTTAGAGATTTCAAAATACTGTTGGTTTTTTTAAATTTCCTTTATATTTTTATTTGAGGTAAAAACTTATTAAAATGTGATATAAAGATTGTTGCCATATTGTATTATACACACACACACACACATATATATATATATATATATATATATATATATATATATATATATATATATATATATATATATATATATATATATATATATATATATATATGGTTCCATGACAAATGATCTCAGGACAAATGATCTCAGACAAAATATCTCAGACAAAATATCTCACGGACTAATGATCTCAGGACAAATTATCTCAGACAAAAAATCTTAATGACTAATGATCTCACGGACAAAAGATACCAGGATAAAATATATCAGGACAAATGATAACATGGAAAATTGATCTCAGACAAAAATTCTCAAACAAAATATCTCACAGCAAAATTTTAATAGAGTATTGGATGATTTTAGTTGATCTGAACATTTTTTTATTGACTGTCAATAGGGTTTTGTTCACTTTTCTACGCATAATAATTGTGAATAAAATGAATTTGTTTAACTTAACAAGGCATCAAAAGATGTATTAAACTTAATATTTATAATAGCATTTGATTTGAAAAAGTAAAAATAAAAAAAATAAAAACTTTCTCCTTTAGCCTGAAAGGTTTGATAAATGATAATGTATAAAACAAAAAAGTTATTTATACAACACTAATGTTCAAAACATGCGAAATATTTTTCAAAATTGTGAATGGGTCTTCAGGTTCGTAACGTACAACTATTGTTTTTATTGCATCGTCAACACAGACATAACGCTTACGTTTCTTTGCTGGTAGGTACATCGTTATGATCACACCTCTCAAATACTATGTGATCATCTATTGTGTGAACTCTTGCTCGACATGTTTTAACTTCACATTTCCAAATCTCTTTGCCTGATACTCCACTTTTGGCTTTTATATACATAAAATCAAAGAAATTAATGCCCTAAAACCTTTCTGCAAGGTAACGAAATCACCACTAATGCTGATTTGTTCGCATGCAAATACGACAAACTTAGCTCCGCGATGACTGCTGTAGTTTAAATAAGCATTTGTCACATGATTACTAAGTATTGACTTTAGATGCTAGTTGTATTGCCCATAAAGGGCGGTTGTCTTTCCCTTAAGGCATGTCTCTGCCGTCAAAGCGGGCGGCCACCTTGATACGAAGGTGTGTCTTTATTGTTATTTCATTCCCTTTGATCTTGTTTCGTCCACCTGACATGGTAGGATTGTCTCATGTTTGGCAAGCCCATCTACGCTGTGTAACGAAAAAAATTCTTTAGTCTTCGCATACTATATTAGTAATCTTAATTTTAAAATGTTAAGTGCAATATGACAAATTTATACGGCAAACATTTCGTGTGGGGAGGATTTATAGGTGGGTTAGAAACTTAATTGTCTATCTTGCGGAATGCACGTGTCGCTGATACTGTTTTTATTTTCATTTGGAAAAGTTTTTCAAATATTTTTCCAAGATGGGCAATGTTTTCTATTGACGCTTCTGCTGATAAAACAGTTTTTTAAGCTGATTTTACTTCGCCAATTAACCTGTTTCCAAGCTATACAAGTAGATACCGCTGAATGAGTGGCTAAAATATATGTGGCGCCATTATAAAAATAGAGAAAAGAATTAAAATAAATAATAGCTACATAGGTAAGCGGAAAAAAATGTAACAAATTACTCAGTATAAAATTTTAATTGCGAATACGCTTTTCACTTACAAGACTAATGCACATGTTTGTTTATCCCAGGCACACAATGGGTGTCACTGTTGTCGTGTTACTATGACAACCAAGCCAACTATAAACAAAGTCACACGTTTAAAGGATCACGTGACACGATGTCCTGGGTTCATGTCGACCTTGACCAGTATTACACGGTGGACCAACAGGTAGTGGTCGGCGCACGAATGCGGGTGCGCCTGCGACTCTGCGTATGTGTATGTGTTTGCGTGTATATGTGTTTGTGATGCAAGTGCGTTTGCGTATTATAAACCAAATAAAACCATTTGCAGTGAACATCCGATATTCGGCTGATAAAACCTCGAGGAATCTTGCACGACATTTTGTTTTGTACCGCTCTCTGGAAATATTATATGAAGTGGACAGAAATCAAGAACTAAGATCTTTCGTAGAGAGTAGAATATTTTAGATTGACCATTAAAGACCAGAGGCGGAACTGAAAAAAATAGATATGCAGATGCCTATACAAAAAAAATATGGCCTGAAATAAATGAGCTTTAAAAATGTTTGTAGATCGTGAAAAACGTTGCTTAAAATCTGGCATGCAGGTCCTGATTGTGTGAGATCCAGATGCTTGATATGTGTAAAGTGTAATGGTAGTTTCTTGATTTTGTTTTGTCACATTGTGTTTTGTATGTATATTATTAATTTTGCATAAGTTCCAATTTATAGCTATTTGAATCTTAAGTAGGCCGTTTTTACGTAATAATTAAAAGAAGATATTGTTTTTTTTTTACTTTTCTTTATTAAAAAAATCATGTTAAAAATCGATCGCAAAAATAATGTAGGCTGGCTAAAAAACAAATTTTAAAGCGTTTTTTGTATGAGATATTTTGTCTGAGATATTTTGTCTGAGATATTTTGTCTGAGATCATTTGTCCTGCTATGTTTTGTCTTGGTATCTTTCGTCCGTGAGATTATTTGTCCTTGAGATCATTTGTCCTTGAGATCATTTGTCCTTGAGATCATTTGTCTTGAGATCATTTGTCCTGACATATATATATATATATATATATATATATATATATATATATATATATATATATATATATATATATATATATATATATATATATATACATATATATATATATACATGTATATATATGTATATATATACATATATATACATATATATATATATATATATATATATATATATATATATATATATATTTATATATATATATATATATATGTATATATATATAATATATATATATATATATATATATATATATATATATATATATATATATATATATATATATATATATATATATGTATATATATATATATATATATATATATATATATATATATATATATATATATATATATATATATATATGTATATAAATATATATATATATATATATATGTATATATATGTATATATATGTATATGTATACATATATATACATGTAAATATATATATATATATATATATTTATGTATATATATATATTAAACAACCAGGTGCGAGTGATATTAAGCCTCTCTGAAACCGCTCATTTTAAAATAAACAACAACAACATCCTGAACCTATTTAAGGACAGAGGCCTGGTTTTCAAGAACAAAGACACCTGGAAAACAAAGGCACATGTATGTTTTCAAATCTTTGAGAAACCTTAAGCTGTAACTTTACGCTATTAAAAATAGGGATGAATATGAAAGAAATTATTTACTGCGCTAATTTTTCGCAGGTTGAAGTGGAGCCATCGTCTCGAACCCATGCTCAGCTGTTAGTGAGACGAGAGCGCTCTGTTTATGACTTTGAGATCCGAACCACTTTGTCCAACCCCAAAGGTGAAACTCAACTTTTTAGCTGTAACAATCAAATAGTTATGATTAGATAGCTCTAATAACGTTTCTCTATTCAAAACCAGATCTAGCTTACTAAATTGTTTACGTATATTGCATTTTTTAACAGGATTTGTACGAGTTGACTTTAAGTTTAGGTGTCATAATTTCTCTATGACCATAAACATTGAGAATTTACATGAGGCTTTTCAGCTTGTTCATGATGGAGGAGTTCTTTCACCGGAAGAAAAAGTGAGTTTCCTCCCTTGCTGTTTTTTTTCCCCATTAATGCTCTGTATTAGGCCTACATAATGAACATCAGTGGGATGAGATGGTCGGAAAGTAAAGCAAACGACTACCAACCCGCATGTCTCGTATTCACGAAGCTTTGATTTCTACCTGACTCACCTAAAGGAAAAGTCAGAGGGTCTCAGTGCTGACCACAGTATCCCTCCAAATTCCGACGTTACTGAAACCGTCTAGTTCTAACTAGAAACTTTATTTCTGTAACATTCATTTTACTTCTTTATTATTATAATATCGTAACATCTAACACAGCATAAAACCTTCATTAAAAAAAAGACCCACACATTTGCTGCTGTAATCTTCAAACTAAATGTACTGTGTCAATAAAAAATAAAATTCACTATCAAATTACACACATTCCAACACAAAGATACATTTGTGCACATTTTACTACATAAAAACAAAAACATCCGTACTTTAAAAAAAAAAAGTTACTATCTTCTATCTGCCCTTTTACACTCCCCCCCTCCCCCATCTCCTTCTCTTATAAGGCATGTGTGGAGGTGGTGGAGGAAAAGTGGCTGGACAAAGATGGAGTGGAGCACTCGACCTCCCACCCCCAGATCATCACCCGGGGCACCTGTGTCTGTCTCAGCTGGACTGACCAGAAAGTGGACATCAAGACCAGTCCATTGTCAAAGGACGAGTCCACTTCTGATGTGGTCAACCTGACCATGAGTCCCTCTGAAGAGGACGCCAGCGATAAAGCTTTTATATTCGTGGATTAGACCTGCTCATCACAAGAGACATAAAAAAGGTTAACCCTTAACCCCTTCTTACATATTTTTAAAAAAAATAAAAATAAAATAAAAATTACCATCAATAAAAACAAGCAATTTAATTTATACATGTTGTGTATACTAAACAATTGACAAGCCGTCATCCACAGCTGTAAGGGGGTTAAATCAGGCAATATTAATAAAAAGATAATGTCAAGGTACTATCAATAAAGTTACAAAATAAAGTTATTGTCAAATATTTTGAAATTGAATTAAAGAGAAAAAAATGATTGCTAAGTCAACTGCCGAAAATAAACATTCAATA